>NC_069506.1:152734694-152902194 GCF_027579735.1 Bombina bombina | reverse complement strand
TCACAGCACAGTGCAACGAATTCCGGTAAGCCTCTATTACCATTTTTAAACATCCACCGATAAGGAACATACAACACTATGAGGCGCCCACTTTCTGTTTTAATTTAATTGGTTAGAGAGATAGTGCGATCCTCTAGTAATGGGCAGTAACACTTCCTACAGTACACTAAATGCAAGCCTGCCATCAGTCTTGCTGTGTGATCACCTGCACTGTGTGGAACACATTTCTGTGTGGCTTGCTCTGGCGTTATTTAGCTACCCTCAGCAAAAATAGGACTATTGCATCTTAAAGGGACAGTCAACACCAGAATTTTTGTTGTTTTAAAAGATAGATAATCCCTTTATTACCCATTCCCCAGTTTTGCATAAACAACACAGTTATATTAATATACTTTTAACCTCTGTGATTACCTTGTATCTAAGCATCTTCTGACAGCCCCCTGATCACATGACATTTTATTTATTATCTATTGACTTTCATTTTAGCCAATTATTGCAGTGTCTGCCACAATCCACGGGCGTGCTCACAGTGTTATCTATAGGGTTTACCTGAACTAGCTCTCCCCTGCTGTGAAAAGCAAATACAAAAGCATGTGATTAGAGGCGGCCTTCAAGGGCTTAGAAATTATCATATGAGCCTTCCTAGTTCTAGCTTACAACTAAGAATACCAAAAGAACAAAGCAAAATTGTTGATAAAAGTAAATTGGAAAGTTGTTTAAAATTGCATGCCCTATTTGAAACATGAAAGTTTTTTTTGGACTTGACTGTCCCTTTAAGTGACTCTGTGACAGTCTCAGGGCCAAAGGCAACCATTCAACCCTTCAATGACTTTAATTTGCTTTTATTAACCAAAGTGTATAGATTATAAACCTATAAATACAGTGTGTGTGTGTATGTAAGTATGTGTGTGTGTGTGTGTGTGTGCGTATAAAACAATATTAATTGTGAGGGGGGTGGAAGTCTTGGTGAGTTCCTACACTTTTTTTTGTAGGACTGGACCCCTGATGTAATGTTGACATATTCAAATAAATATTTCTCCATGATTTCAATATAACATCTATCGAGAGATAAAGAAAAATGAAAATGTTAAATATGTTTGATGAATGTTGTACATCTTCCCAAGACTCCAGCCGCTGCAAACGCAGAAGTGATACCTTGATCCGGGGAGGAAAGAGCAAACCAACGTACACAGGCTGCAGGGGAATGTTGTACATCTGTATAATGTCAATATATGGAATTTTTTATGTTTTTCTTTTCCGTTTTTTTACTTCTTTGTATATATTGAGATATTAAATTGTTGAGTCTTTATATTACCAATACAAAATTATATATAAAAAAATATATGGCCACTATCCTAATAAATAGGAGAACTGAGTTTAGGCAAACACAAATAAAAACAAAAGTTACATAAATAAAAAGAGAGAAGCGCTCAACCTGGGAACGAACAATAGCATAATAGCTTGTTCTATGGCTAGTTACCACCCTAGAAGCAGCCTCTTTTTGCTCAATATGTGCCTTTCACAGAGAAGAAATTTCCTGTAGCATATCAGTCTGATACTGACTTAACAGTGCAGTCCAGCCCCGAAATACCAGGCAATCCCTCTCTGAACAAGAGAAACAGCAAAACCCCAGACGTACGTTTCGGCCTATTGTGAGCAAAAGAGGCTGCTTCTAGGGTGGTAACTAGCCATAGAACAAGCTATTATGCTGTTTTTCGTTCCACGGTTGAGCGCTTCTCTCTTTTGATTTATGCAATTGATGACACTTGGGGAAGTCTCCCTAAGTGTGATGCAGGAAGCCAGACGTGGACCCATTGCTCAGTGTGCCTAGAGGGATATGGCTGCACCTCACTGACGAGGCCCACAATAGGCCGAAACGTATGTCTGGGGTTTTGCTGTTTCTCTCGTTCAGAGAGGGATTGCCTGGTATTTCGAGGCTGAACTGCACTGTTAAGTCAGGATCAGACTGATATGCTACAGGAAAGTTCTTCTCTGTGAAAGGCACATATTGAGCAAAAAGAGGCTGCTTCTAGGGTGGTAACTAGCCATCGAACAAGCTATTATGCTGTTGTTCGTTCCCAGGTTGAGCGCTTCTCTCTTTTTATTTATGCAAATTATGACACTTGGGGAAGTCTCCCTAAGTGTGATGCGGGAATCTAGATGTGGACCCGTTGCTCAGTGTGCCTAGAGGGATATGGCTGCACCTCACTGACGAGGCCCACAATAGGCCGAAACGTACGTCTGGGGTTTTGCCGTTTCTCTTGTTCAGAGAGGGATTGCCTGGTATTTCGGGGCTGGACTACTCTGTTAAGTCAGGATCAGACAGATATGCTACAGGAAAGTTGTTCTCTGTGAAAGGCACATATTGAGCAAAAAGAGGCTGCTTCTAGGGTGGTAACTAGCCATAGAACAAGCTATTATGCTGTTGTTCGTTCCCAGGTTGAGCGCTTCTCTCTTTTTATTTATGCAAAAAACGAAAGTTACGTCTGCCTCCATCACTTTCAACTCCTCTTAAAGTGCATGCTCTCATGTGTTACTATTGTACTGTCTCCTGATGGGATGTATCCTAACATTAATTAGCTTTGAAAAGCTGTACTTAAAAAGGTACTTTATTTCAGAATCTTCAGAAAGAGAAATTATAGAAACATAGGATACAAATATTCATATAAACTGAAGGGCAAATAAACCTCTAACCACACTCTCATACAACACACACACCACACACAATCTCATTTGACACACACACACACCACCAGTGGCATCGCGTGTGGGGGGCGGGAGTGACAGGGGCATTTGCCCCGGGTGCATAATTCTAAGGGGTGCAAAATTAAAGAGCCATCATGAGGTGCGCTCTCCAGTGTGCACCACTGCTCTCATTGAGTGTCTCACATGCAGCGCCGGGAGAAAATGATCATCTGGTGGTTTGTGCCTGCACTTTTCATTTCTATCTCTAGGTGTCACTGTTCCTGTTATAGCTCAATGCAAATACTGTAGTTACTGCGTTCCTCTCTAGACTGTTCTCCCCCTTCCTGATCTCTAGTGCAGTGTGATATATAGCAGCAGACCTGATATAGGTGAGTTGTGCAGACTCCCAAACTCTATATTGTGTAGACTCCCAAGACTCACACACTCTATATTGTGCAGACTCCTATACTCTATATTGTGCAGACTCCTATACTTTATATTGTGCAGACTCCCATACTCTATATTGTGCAGATTCCCACACTTTACACAATTTAAAGTATGGAATTCTGCACAATATAAAGTGTGGGAGTCTGCTCAATATAGAGTATGGGAGTCTGCACAATATAAAGTATAGGAGTCTGCACAATATAGAGTATAGGAGTCTGCACAATATAGAGTGTGTGAGTCTTGGGAGACTACACAATATAGAGTTTGGGAGTCTGTACAATATAGAGTTTGGGAGTCTACAAAATATAGAGTTTGGGAGTCTGCACAATAAAGAGTTTAGGAGTCTGCACAATATAGAGTTTGGGAGTCTACACAATTTAAAGTATGGAATTCTGCACAATATAGACTACCAAACTCTATATTGTGCAGACTCCTAAACTCTATATTGTGCAGACTCCCAAACTCTATATTTTGTAGACTCCCAAACTCTATATTGTACAGACTCCCAAACTCTATATTGTGTAGTCTCCCAAACTCTATATTGTGTAGTCTCCCAAACTCTATATTGTGTAGACTCCCAAGACTCACACACTCTATATTGTGCAGACTCCTATACTATATATTGTGCAGACTCCCATACTCTATATTGTGCAGACTCCCACACTTTATATTGTGCAGACTCCCAAACTCTATATTGTACAGACTCCATAACTCTATATTGTGCTGACTCCCATACTCTATATTGTGCAGACTCCCATACTCTATATTGTGCAGATTCCCATACTTAATATTGTGCAGACTTCCATAATTTATAGCTATAAGATGGTAATATATATTTATACATGCAAGGTTCATTGTGTCTTTTTAATTTATATGTGTATTTTTTTTCTCACATACTTTTTGTGATAACATTTTCAACTATTTAATAATCAGAGCACTGATGAATTCTTATTTGGGGTTCTGGGGGGTACAATAGTGAGGTTGTACAGTGAGGTACAATATAGAAGTGGTACAGTTAGGTACTATAGTGAGGTGGTACAGTGAGGTACTATAGTCAATCCCTATTGTACTGGTGAAAGAGACTCAGTCAGTGCTAATGGGTTAGGGGGCAAAATACTTGCCTTGCCCTTGGCGCTGACAACCCACGCTATTCCACTGCACACCACACACTCTCATACAACACACACAACACACAATCTCATTTCACACACACACCACAATCACTCTAACACAACACACACCACACACACTCTCATACAACACACACACCACACACACTCTCATACAACACACTAACCACACACAATCTTATTTGACACACACACCATACTCACTCTCACACAACACACACTCTCTCATACAACACACACCACACACAATCTCATATGACACACACACTCTCAAACAACACACACACTTATATAACACATAACACACACTCTCATACAAAGAGATACATACCAACCACACTCTCCTACAACACACACACAAGTTGCAACCCAGTAAACATGGTGTTGCGACTCAGTAATGGGTCCCTGCCCGTGGTTTGAAGATATCTGGTCTAGGGGACACTAATATCTGCATGTTGGATAGCGAGTGTGCACTAAATACCGCACATAATAGACTTCTGTGGGGGGGGTGCAGTAAAATTCATGTCAGATATCACTTGACTGCTGAGTTGCTGGTAGCAGACTTCTTTGTGTAGTTCTGTGCTATACTATTAATAATAATTGTTTACTTTGTCTCTTAAAAAGCACTACATTTTACAGTGGTGTTTTAGATTGCGGTCGAGCACAGCATTTAACTCACCACTTGTAATATAACCTCAATGAGTGCACTAATTGTGCTTCCCGCACTATCCATTAAAAGTATAGGGTTCGCTAAAAATGTTTTGGTCGCGTTAAGATGCTTTGGTTAAAAATTTTAATCATTCATTTGTAATACCAGATTATGACTTATTCTTTGTGCAAGGTTGTACAAAAAAATAACATACCCTGTGCAATCTATTGCACTCCACATGTAATCTAGCGCTTTATGGGGAATTACATTTTTAATTTAATGTCCCTTTAATTAAGATGAAGATTTGCACTATTCATTTGTCATACTATATATGATGTATATATTATTTTGACATTAAAGGGACACTGAACCCAAATTTTTTCTTTCGTGATTCAGATAGAGCATGACATTTTAAGCAACTTTCTAATTTACTCCTATTATCAAATTTTCTTTATTCTCTTGGAATCTTTATTTGAAATGCAAGAATGTAAGTTTAGATGCCGGCCCATTTTTGGTGAACAACCTGGGTTGTTCTTGCTGATTGGTGGATAAATTCATCAACCAATAAAAAAGTGCTGTCCAGAGGTCTGAACCAAAAAAAAAAAAGCTTAGATGCCTTCTTTTTCAATTAAAGATAGCAAGAGAACCAAGACAAATTGATAATAGGAGTAAATTAGAAAGTAGTTTAAAATTGCATGCTCTATCTGAATCACAAAAGAAACATTTTGGGTTCAGTGTCCCTTTAAGGGACATTTATCTTCACAGTTAATTTCAATATCTTCAGTGATTGGTTAGCTGAGAACACAAACTAATTTACATCTGCCCCTATTAGGCTGCAGCATAAGACACCAGGAACATGGATTTGTTTCAACAGGTGTTCTGAGAGTTGTATCCCTGGACTGCTCATCAATTAAAAGACCTTGTAAACTGAGTAAAAAAAATTACAGTATTAAATAAGTTTAAATATTTTATGTTTCAGTGTAGTGCTTAACTGCTGATATACGCTATGAGTTTAATGTCCCTTTAAATAATCATTCCTAAGATGGGAGTTTCACTCATGTGTAACAAACAAGAAGCAGAAACTATCACATATTTTTATTAGATACTGAGATGTTATTATTTATTCTAAAACATAACCTATTGCACAAGTTAGTTGAGGTTATGGTTAAAATGAGTGGGGGCTTATTTAGCCATTCTATGAGATAAAGTTATGCTTTACTATGGTGGGTTTGGGGTCAGCCATTATAGGGTAGGTTGCTGTTAGTGTTAATTGCATTGAGGAGGGATTTGGTTAGTTTGGGTAAAGTATGTTAGGGAGATCGTACAGTGCAGTTTTTGTAGTTGAGGATTTAGGACATTATGGTTAGGGTATATTGTCATAGCAAAGGACTTGTTTAGACTTATCTGCATTGGGGAGTTTCAGGAAAAAGCAGGTGTTTTGTGGTGGGGGAATCATTGTTAGATTTATTTTTGACATGGAGTGATGAGTGAAGGACTGGGTTAAAGTGCAATAAGGTTTAATTCAATATTGAAGATTATTTATATCTGTATTTGTATCTATGTATCTTTGCATAATGTTTCATGTAACTATCAGCAGTCAAGAGCATATAAACTAATTTAAACTAGTAATCTAAACCTAACGCCCCCCTAACTTTATATTAAAATTACAATTTCCCTATCTTAAATTAAATTAAAACTTACCTGTCAAATTAACTAAACTAAGTTTAAACTAACAATTAAACTAATATAGCTATTAAACTAAAATTAAACTTACTACCAATTAAAAAAAAATTAAAATACACATTAAAAAAATCCTAACACTACTCTAAAAATTACAAGCTAATTACAAAAAAAAAGACAAAATTACAAAAAATATCAAACACTACATTACGAAAAATTATCAAAAAATTAAATAAATATTTTTTTTTTACAAAATTATCAAAAAAATAAAATAAAAAATACACTTAATCTAATAGCCCTATAAAAATAAAAAGCCCCCCCCCAAATAAAAAAACCCTAGCCTACAATAAAACTACCATTAGCCCTTAAAAGGGCCTTTTGTAGGGCATTGCCCTAAGTTAAACAGTTCTTTTACCTGTAAAGAAATACAAAGACCCCCCCAACAGTAAAACCCACCACCCAACCAACCCCCCAAAATAAAAAAAAATAACTCTAAAAAAAACCCAAAAACCTAAGCTACCCATTGCCCTGAAAAGGGTATTTGTATGGGCATTTGTAAGGGCATTTAGCTCTTTTGAATTGCCCTGAAAAGGGCATTTAGCTCTTTTACGAATAGCCCAAACCCTAAACTAAAAAAACCCCCCACTCAAAAAACCTTAAAAAATCCTAACGCTAACCCCCGAAGATCCACTTACAGTTGCTGAAGTCCCGCTTGAAGGATCTTCATCCCAGCGGCTCCATCTTCATCCAGGTGGTAGGTGGCTCCATCTTCATCCAGGTGGCATTTTCTATCTTCATCCCGGTGGCGCGGAACGGGTCCATCCTAAAGACATCCGGCGCAGAGCATCCTCTTCATATGGTCGCCGTCGTACACTGAATCTTCAATGCAAGGTACGCGACTCAAAATGGCGTTCCTTGCATTCCTATTGGTTAATTTGATTTTGGAAATTCAAATCAGCCAATAGGATGAGAGCTACTGAAATCCTATTGGCTGTTCAAATCAGCCAATAGGATGAGAGCTACTGAAATTCTATTGGCTGATTTGAATAGCCAATAGGATTTCAGTAGCTCTCATCCTATTGGCTGATTTGAACAGCAAATAGGATTTCAGTAGCTCTGAAATTTCCAAAATCAAATCAGCCAATAGGAATGCAAGGGACGCCATTTTGAATCTCGTACCTTGCATTGAAGATTCAGTGTACGGCGGCGACTGTATGAAGAGGATGCTCCGCGCCGGTTGTCTTCAGGATGGACCCACTCCATGCTGCCGGGATGAAGATAGAAGATGCTGCCTGGATGAAGATGGAGCCGCCAGGATGATGATCCTTCAAGCGGGCTTCAGCAACTGTAAGTGGATCTTCGGGGGTAAGTGTTAGTATTTTTTAAGGTTTTTTTGGGTGTTTTTTTTTTTTTAGTTTAGGGTTTGGGCTATTCGTAAAAGAGCTAAATGCCCCTTTAAGGGTAATGCCCATACAAATGCCCTTTTCAGGGCAATGGGTAGCTTAGGTTTTTTTAAATATATTTTTTTTATTTTGTGGGTTGGGGGGGGGGGGGTGGATTGTAATGGTTTTTCAGGTAAAAGAGCTGTTTATTTTAGGGCAGTGCCCTACAAAAGGCCCTTTTAAGGGCTATTGGTAGTTTATTCTAGATTAGGTTTTTATTTTGGGATTTTTTTTTTAAATGGGTATTAGAATAGGAATAATTTTTATTATTTTTTAAAAAATTGTTTTTGTGTAATGTTTTTATTTCGTTTTTGGGTGGGTTTTTATTTTTAGATTAGGGGTTAGGCATTTCATAAAAGAGCTGAATGTGGGTTTGGGGGGTGGGGGTTTGTATACTGTTAGGGGGTGTTTGTTTTGTAGCAAAAGAGCTGTTAACTTTAGGGCAATGCCCTACAAAAAGGCCCTTTTAAGGGCCCACAAAAGTCCCTTTTAAGGGCCCTTGTAGTTTATTATAGATTAGGTTTTTTTTAAAGGGTATTAGAATAGGAATAATTTTTATTGTTTTGGATACTTTCGTTTGTTATTTTTAGTAATGGTAGTTTTTTTATTTTTTGTAATTTTAGTGTTTTTTATTTTTTGTAATATTAGGTTTTAGTGTAAGGCAGCTTAGGTTTTATTACACAGGTAAGTTTGTATTTATTTTAACTAGGTAGTTAGCAAATAGTTAATACAAACTTACCTGTGAAATAAAAATAAAACCAAAGCTAGCTACAATATAACTATTAGTTATATTGTAGCTATCTTAGGCCTAGATTTGGAGTTTGGCGGTAGCCGTGAAAACCAGCGTTAAAGGCTCCTAACGCTGGTTTTAGGCTACCGCCGGTATTTGGAGTCAGTCAGGAAAGGGTCTAACGCTCACTTTTCAGCCGCGACTTTTCCATACCGCAGATCCCCTTACGTCATTTGCGTATCCTATCTTTTCAATGGGATCTTTCTAACTCCGGTATTTAGAGTCGTGGCTGAAGTGAGCGTTAGAAATCTAACGACAAAACTCCAGCCGCAGAAAAAAGTCAGTAGTTAAGAGCTTTCTAGGCTAACGCCGGTTCATAAAGCTCTTAACTACTGTGCTCTAAATTACACTAACACCCATAAACTACCTATGTACCCCTAAACCGAGGTCCCCCCACATCGCCGACACTCGATTAAATTTTTTTAACCCCTAATCTGCCGACCGCCACCTACGTTATACTTATGTACCCCTAATCTGCTGCCCCTAACACCGCCGACCCCTATATTATATTTATTAATCCCTAACCTGCCCCCCACAACGTCGCCGCCAGCTACCTAAATAATTAACCCCTAATCTGCCGTCTGCACGCCCCCGCCACCTACATTATAGCTATGTACCCCTAATCTGCTGCCCCTAACACTGCCGACCCCTATATTATATTTATTAACCCCTAATCTGCCCCCCCTCAACGTCCCCTCCACCTGCCTACACTTATTAACCCCTAATCTGCCGAGCGGACCGCACCGCTACTATAATAAAGTTATTAACCCCTAATCCGCCTCACTAACCCTATAATACATAGTATTAACCCCTAATATGCCCTCGCTAACATCGCCGACACCTAACTTCAAACATTAACCCCTAATCTGCCGACTGGAGCTCACAGCTATTCTAATAAATGTATTAACCCCTAAAGCTAAGTCTAACCCTAACACTAACACCCCCCTAAATTAAATATAATTTAAATCTAATGAAATTAATTAACTCTTATTAAATAAATTATTCCTATTTAAAGCTAAATACTTACCTGTAAAATAAATCCTAATATAGCTACAATATAAATTATATTTATATTATAGCTATTTTAGGATTTATATTTATTTTACAGGTAACTTTGTATTTATTTTAACCAGGTACAATAGCTATTAAATAGTTAAGAACTATTTAATAGCTAAAATAGTTAAAATAATTACAAATTACCTGTAAAATAAATCCTAACCTAAGTTACAATTAAACCTAACACTAGAGTATCAATAAATTAATTAAATAAAATACCTACAATTACCTACAATTAAACCTAACACTACACTATCAATAAATTATTTAAATACCATATCTACAAATAAATACAATGAAATAAACTAACTAAAGTACAAAAAATAAAAAAATATTTACAAACATTAGAAAAATATTACAACAATTTTAAACTAATTACACCTACTCTAAGCCCCCTAATAAAATAACAAAGCCCCCCAAAATTAAAAAATGCCCTACCCTATTCTAAATTACAAAAGTTCAAAGCTCTTTTACCTTACCAGCCCTGAACAGGGCCCTTTGCGGGGCATGCCCCAAGAAATTCAGCTCTTTTGCCTGTAAAAAAAAACATACAATACCCCCCCAAACATTACAACCCACCACCCACATACCCCTAATCTAACCCAAACCCCCCTTAAATAAACCTAACACTAAGCCCCTGAAGATCTTCCTACCTTGTCTTCACCTCACCGGGTATCACACCGATCCGTCCTGGCTCCGATATCTTCATCCAACCCAAGAGGGGGCTAGACATCCATCATCCGATGGCTGAAGAAGTCCAGAAGAGGGTCCAAAGTCTTCATCCTATCCGGGAAGAAGAGTAGATCCGGACCGGCATCTTCTATCTTCATCCGATGAGGACTGGCTCCATCTTGAAGACCTCCACCGCGGACCCATCTTCTTCCGACGACGACTTCCCGACGAATGACAGTTCCTTTAAGGGACGTCATCCAAGATGGCGTCCCTCGAATTCCGATTGGCTGATAGGATTCTGTCAGCCAATCGGAATTAAGGTAGGAATATTCTGATTGGCTGATGGAATCAGCCAATCAGAATCAAGTTCAATCCGATTGGCTGATTGGATCAGCCAATCGGATTGAACTTGATTCTGATTGGCTGATTCCATCAGCCAATCAGAATATTCCTACCTTAATTCCGATTGGCTGATAGAATCCTATCAGCCAATCGGAATTCGAGGGACGCCATCTTGGATGACGTCATTTAAAGGAACCGTCATTCGTCGTCGGTCGTTGGTTCCGCTCCACTCCAGAAGAAAGAAGATTTAAGATGCGGCTTGATAGAAGACTTCATCCAGATGATGGACTTCCGACTTCAGCCCGAGGATGGATTTCTTTAGTCGCCGCTTGGATCCAGACTTCAGCCCGAGGATGGACGTCGCTCTTCAGCCCCCCGCTTGGGCTTGGATCAACACTTCCGAGGCTTGGATCAAGACTTCCGAGGACGGATCGGTGAACCTGGTAGGGTGAAGATAAGGTAGGAAGATCTTCAGGGGCTTAGTGTTAGGTTTATTTAAGGGGGGTTTGGGTTAGATTAGGGGTATGTGGGTGGTGGGTTGTAATGTTGGGGGGGGTATTGTATGTTTTTTTTTTACAGGCAAAAGAGCTGAATTCTTTGGGGCATGCCCCGCAAAGGGCCCTGTTCAGGGCTGGTAAGGTAAAAGAGCTTTGAACTTTTGTAATTTAGAATAGGGTAGGGCATTTTTTTATTTTGGGGGGCTTTGTTATTTTATTAGGGGGCTTAGAGTAGGTGTAATTAGTTTAAAATCGTTGTAATATTTTTCTAATGTTTGTAAATATTTTTTTATTTTTTGTAACTTAGTTCTTTTTTATTTTTTGTACTTTAGTTAGTTTATTTCATTGTATTTATTTGTAGATATTGTATTTAAATAATTTATTGATAGTGTAGTGTTAGGTTTAATTGTAGGTAATTGTAGGTATTTTATTTAATTAATTTATTGATTGTCTAGTGTTAGGTTTAATTGTAACTTAGGTTAGGATTTATTTTACAGGTAATTTGTAATTATTTTAACTATTTTAGCTATTAAATAGTTCTTAACTATTTAATAGCTATTGTACCTGGTTAAAATAAATACAAAGTTACCTGTAAAATAAATATAAATCCTTAAATAGCTATAATATAAATATAATTTATATTGTAGCTATATTAGGATTTATTTTACAGGTAAGTATTTAGCTTTAAATAGGAATAATTTATTTAATAAGAGTTAATTAATTTTGTTAGATTTAAATTATATTTAACTTAGGGGGGAGTTAGTGTTAGGGTTAGACTTGGCTTTAGGGGTTAATACATTTATTAGAATAGCGGTTAGCTCCAGTCGGCAGATTAGGGGTTAATGTTTGAAGTTAGGTGTCGGCGATGTTAGGGAGGGCAGATTAGGGGTTAATACTATTTATTATAGGGTTAGTGAGGCGGATTAGGGGTTAATTATTTTATTATAACAGCGGTGCGGTCCGGTCGGCAGATTAGGGGTTAATAAGTGTAGGCAGGTGGAGGCGACGTTGTGGGGGGCAGATTAGGGGTTAATAAATATAATATAGGGTCGGCGGTGTTAGGGGCAGCAGATTAGGGGTACATAGGGATAATGTAAGTAGCGGCGGTTTACGGAGCGGCAGATTAGGGGTTAATAATAATATGCAGGGGTCAGCGATAGCGGGGCGGCAGATTAGGGGTTAATAAGTGTAAGATTAGGGGTGTTTGGACTCGGGGTACATGTTAGAGTGTTAGGTGCAGACGTAGGAAGTGTTTCCCCATAGCAAACAATGGGGCTGCGTTAGGAGCTGAACGCGGCTTTTTTGCAGGTGTTAGGTTTTTTTTCAGCTCAAACAGCCCCATTGTTTCCTATGGGGGAATCGTGCACGAGCACGTTTTTGAGGCTGGCCGCGTCCGTAAGCAACTCTGGTATCGAGAGTTGCAGTTGCGTTAAATATGCTCTACGCTCCTTTTTTGGAGCCTAACGCAGCCTTTCTGTGGACTCTCAATACCAGAGTTATTTTAAAGGTGCGGCCAGAAAAAAGCCAGCGTTAGCTACGCGGGTCGTTACCGACAAAACTCTAAATCTAGCCGTTAGGTTTTATTTTACAGGTAAGTATGTATTTAGTTTTAAACAGGTATTATTTAGTTAATAATTGTATCTTTAATTGTGCTCTATTTGTATTATGTTAAAGTTAGGGGGTGTTTAGGGGTTAATAGTTTAATTTAAACTTTAGGGTTAGGGCTAGGTTTAGGGGTTAATAGTTTAATTTAGGTTGTTGCGATGTGGGGGACTAGGGGTTTAGGGGTTAATAGGTTTATTTAGTGGTAGTGATGTTGGAGGCCAGAGGATTAGGGGTTAAGAGCTTTATTTAGTTGCGGCGATGTCGGGGAGCGGCGGAATAGGGGTTAATAGATTTATTATAGTGTGGGCGATGTTGGGGTGCAGGGGAATAGGGGTTAATAACTTTAGTATAGTGTGGTGATATAGGGAGCGGTAGATTAGGGGTTAATAGATTTATTTAGGTGGCGGCGATATCGTGAGCGGCAGATTAGGGGTTAATAACATTATGTAGGTGTAGGCAATGTCGGGGGCAGCAGATTAGGAGTGTTTAGACTTTGGGTTTATGTTAGGGTGTTAGACATCAATGGGGCTGCGTTACGGAGCTTTTAATTCCGCGCTTCTGATGTTTTTTCGGACACCTTCTCCCCATTGATGCCTATGGGGAAAGTGTGCACGAGCACGTCAAAGCAGTGCTTGAATTGTGTGTGGTATGGAGCGCAACGCAACCATATCGCACGCACAAGCCAGCTATTTGAAAACTTGTAATGGCAGCGCTATAGAGGGTTAAATAACACAACTTTTGTTGCGTTTGTTAAATTCCCTATAGTGCGCATAACTTGTAATCTAGGTGATATTTAATAAAAGTTGATTCCAACTACTATATACATTGATTAAACTGCTCTGATATAGTACAGAATTGCCAATAAGGCACGGTAAAGCCAATGCGTACTTTAGTGCAGCACTTTCACCAAGGCAAGGAGTTACCCAAGATGCTTTGTAACCTAGAAAAAAACCCCGCCAGGTATGATGTGCATATGCGTTTTCTCATATTTGATCGAGTCCTTTGATTGTTCCCTGGTGCACTCCCCTTCAAATGTTATTAGAACTATATAAGCTTCAGTTATAAACAGATGCTACATGGTATTTATGAATAAATACATTTAAAACAAATATATAGTTATATACACAAGGATAATTACATTAAAATAAACACTGGTCTTTTGGATTTATAAATTTACCTGAAGGATTGGATGTGGCCTGACTGCTGTTTACAGTGTTTGTATAAATACAATAGTAAATGTTTTTTTGGGACAGGAAAAATAAGAGAAAATAATAATATAACGTTAATGTATAATGAAAAAAAAAAGAACGTATATTAAAGATTTAATCCCCAAAACTTTACTCACTTTCCCTTCCTCACCATCCTTTTCTCCTGTAAAAGCTTGTCACGTGTTCACTGTTTAATCACAGCGCACCTAATCACGCCATTTGACTGAATGTAGCACTCTAACGTACTGAGTGAAGCTGTCAGCTGCATGGTGCAGAATTATGTAACATTAATAAGAATGTTGACTGTCCCTTTAATGAAACCTGGCAGAGAAGGAACACACACAATAGAAAGGTAATGACATTGGATGGGGGCAGCCTTGGGAGTCTTTTAAAGGTAGCTAAGTACTGTGTGCTTTACAGATAGTCATCATCTAAGCTATAACAATGGCAACGTTTTTACTTACATTTCAAGTGGAGGTTGATCAATAAAATATGAGCTAAGATGTCTAAAGGGCCATGGAAGTCAAAATTAAATGTACATGATTCAGTAGAGAGTATATAATTGTTAAAATCGTTCCAGTTGACTTCTATTATAAGATTTAACTTTTTTCTTTGTCTATCGGTTGAAACCTGGTCCTTTTTCACAAGGTCATACTAAAGTAGGCTCAGGAGCGTGCACGTGTCAAGCATTATGTGAGAGCAGTGTGTGTAGAGCGACAGAAGGGAATATCCATAGCTCTTCCTTACTGTCTTACTGCTACTTACACACACTGTTTGGATGTCTCCTACCCAAAGATAAATAGTAAATTCAGGATCAGTTTTTTTCAAGCAGTCTTTTTCATTGCTTCTAGTTATACAATTGCCCTTATAATGTAGTTTACCATAGAGGTATATCAAAAATTAGTTGATTCTGGTGCACTCTAAGGGGCTGATTTATGAATGTGCGGGCTTACACTCTCGGCATTTATCATTGCACAAGCATTTCTAGTGAAATGCTTGAGCAATACCGCCCCCTGCACATTCGCGGCCGCCGGCAGGGGGTGTCAATCATCCAGATCGTATGTGATCGGGATGATTGCTGTCCGCCGCCTCAGAGGTGGCGGACGAGTTAATGAGCAGCATTCTTAGGACCGCTGCTTTTTAACTCTTGTTTCCGGCGAGCCTAAAGACTTGCATGGAAACTGCAGTATAGTAAATCGGCCCCTAAGACTTCCTCTACATATTGTTTACATAACAATGCTACAAACAATGCTCCAACCATGTGACCCCCTCCTTAGCTTTATCTTTAGCTTTTTTATCTGGATTGTGAAAGTTTAATTTTGACTTGCGTGTATCTTTAATAAAGACATTGCAGACATGTCCCTTCCATAGGTAGTGAATTTAGATGACTATGAATTCAAAAAGAATCCTAAATTGTAATATGCATATATAAATATTTAAACTGCTGAAATATACAGTATGAATTCATAAGAAAAGTAGTTTATTAAGTGTTACAATTGCAAACCATTAAAATTAAGCAGTATAGTGGTAACTCAGAGGGGGAGTGGCAGCAAATGTATTTTCAGTGCCACCCTGATAACTCATACTATCGGTTTGACACCTTGCCCTGTGGTATATTTTCAATATAAAGATCCTTCTAGTTTAGTTTAGTCCATACCCTTAACTAGACATATGGTGCACATTTTATGGACTTTAACAAACATTTTGGGCCAGATTACGAGTGAAGCGCTATCAACGTGCGCCCATAAAGGGGCAAATTTGCCTGATTATGGGGCACATTAAATAACCAGCCATTACAAGTATTTTCAATGACTTGTTATACCAGCTGCAGAGTATAAAATGTATGAGACATTGCATTTTCATGGTTTATTTGTGTATATTAAAGGTCCAGTCAACACATTAGATTTGCATAATCAACAAATGCAAGATAACAAGACAATGCAATAGCACTTAGTCTGAACTTCAAATGAGTAGTAGATTTTTTTATAACAAATTTCAAAGTTATGTATATTTCCACTCCCCTTGTACCATATGATAGCAATCAGCCAATCACAAATGCATATACGTATAGTCTGTGAATTCTTGCACATGCTCAGTAGGAGCTGGTGACTCAAAAATTGTAAATATAAAAGACTGTGCACATTTTTTTAATAGAAGTAAATTGGGAAGTTGTTTAAAATGACATGCTGTATCTGAATCATGAAAATTTAATTTAACCTGAGTGTCCCTTTAAGTAGCTTGTTTTGTGCTTTTAAACCACAGCCTATTATAATGGGTTGATTTTAAGGTAATATCAGATCTCATTATGTTATCACTTTGTGTACACACACTTGCTTCCTTATCTTATATTTGTCTGGAAAACTAAAGCTCAATACATAAAGAGAGCAATGGAAAATTGTCATTTTATTACTTAACTATCCTGCACCCCACTATGAGTTTAATTTCTTCTGCTGGCTGTGTTTACTTAAGCTATTCAATAGCTAAGACTCCAACCAGTATAGGTTGGAAAACCACAAGTTAAATCAGCTATTTCAAAGGCCAAAATAGGGGTAAAGGAGCTACTTGTAAACAATTTAATACACTCCACAAGGTAAAATGGATCATTGGGAACAATTTAAATGGGCAAAAAATTTTGGGTGAACTGTTTCTTTAATGCTACCGCAAGCTTGCGGTTTCACTTTGCACTAAGCAGTTATAAGGGGTTAAAGTGAGGGGATGTGAGGTGTTAGAAAAGTGCCTTTACATGGAGGTCAATGGGGACTGTGTTTTCTCTATAAATATATATGTTTATGCTTATATACATATACAGGGAGTGCAGAATTATTAGGCAAATGAGTATTTTGACCACATCATCCTCTTTATGCATGTTGTCTTACTCCAAGCTGTATAGGCTCGAAAGCCTACTACCAATTAAGCATATTAAGTGATGTGCATCTCTGTAATGAGAAGGGGTGTGGTCTAATGACATCAACAACCTATATCAGGTGTGCATAATTATTAGGCAACTTCCTTTCCTTTGGCAAAATGGGTCAAAAGAAGGACTTGACAGGCTCAGAAAAGTAAAAAATAGTGAGATATCTTGCAGAGGGATGCAGCACTCTTAAAATTGCAAAGCTTCTGAAGCGTGATCATCGAACAATCAAGCGTTTCATTCAAAATAGTCAACAGGGTCGCAAGAAGCGTGTGGAAAAACCAAGGCGCAAAATAACTGCCCATGAACTGAGAAAAGTCAAGCGTGCAGCTGCCAAGATGCCACTTGCCACCAGTTTGGCCATATTTCAGAGCTGCAACATCACTGGAGTGCCCAAAAGCACAAGGTGTTCAATACTCAGAGACATGGCCAAGGTAAGAAAGGCTGAAAGACGACCACCACTGAACAAGACACACAAGCTGATGAAATGAAAGTGAGTCTTGATGGGCCAGATGGATGGGCCCGTGGCTGGATTGGTAAAGGGCAGAGAGCTCCAGTCCGACTCAGACGCCAGCAAGGTGGAGGTGGAGTACTGGTTTGGGCTGGTATCATCAAAGATGAGCTTGTGGGGCCTTTTCGGGTTGAGGATGGAGTCAAGCTCAACTCCCAGTCCTACTGCCAGTTTCTGGAAGACACCTTCTTCAAGCAGTGGTACAGGAAGAAGTCTGCATCCTTCAAGAAAAACATGATTTTCATGCAGGACAATGCTCAATCACACGCGTCCAAATACTCCACAGCGTGGCTGGCAAGAAAGGGTATAAAAGAAGAAAATCTAATGACATGGCCTCCTTGTTCACCTGATCTGAACCCCATTGAGAACCTGTGGTCCATCATCAAATGTGAGATTTACAAGGAGGGAAAACAGTACACCTCTCTGAACAGTGTCTGGGAGGCTGTGGTTGCTGCTGCACGCAATGTTGATGGTGAACAGATCAAAACACTGACAGAATCCATGGATGGCAGGCTTTTGAGTGTCCTTGCAAAGAAAGGTGGCTATATTGGTCACTGATTTGTTTTTGTTTTGTTTTTGAATGTCAGAAATGTATATTTGTGAATGTTGAGATGTTATATTGGTTTCACTGGTAAAAATAAATAATTGAAATGGGTATATATTTGTTTTTTGTTAAGTTGCCTAATAATTATGCACAGTAATAGTCACCTGCACACACAGATATCTCCCTAAAATAGCTATAACTAAAAACAAACTAAAAACTACTTCCAAAACTATTCAGCTTTGATATTAATGAGTTTTTTGGGTTCATTGAGAACATGGTTGTTGTTCAATAATAAAATTAATCCTCAAAAATACAACTTGCCTAATAATTCTGCACTCCCTGAATATTTATGTGTCATTTAAGCATAAACATATATATTTATTCATTTCTGTCCAACGCTGCACGATTTGCTCCCTGCGCTGCACTAGGTTGTTTGCCGTGGCTGCTGGCATGAAAACGAGACTCCCAGTGGAGCCTATTGAAGCGCACTCATGAGCGCTTGGCTTTCAGCAATGCGAACGCGGGCTGGGTTTGCATTGCGTTGTACTTGTAATAACAGTGCACATTTACGAGTGATGGTATTACTAAGTGGAGCGCAAATATCACTACACTCGTAATCTTGCCTTTTATGCATAATTTTTTAAAGCAGCTTATAAAGAGTGGTATCCCATGAATGCCCAAGTAGACAAACACAGTGTGCTGTTAACATTTAGTAACATCAGCATACTTCTGATGACTCAGCCGTGTCCTGTAATTATCTACACTATAGACTGGCATGCTACACCCAGTGTCAAGAGCACCTGGTATTTTGAAACATCAGAGATTAATAAAGCAAAATACTATATTTATTTAATCAATGAGAACACTTATGTTCCTGTAAAGTTATATAACAAGACAGTGAGTAAGCACAATAATATTTTTTCATTGTTACTTCTCTGTTTAAGTTATATTATAAATAGTATTAGTTTGTGTGTGATTTTCAAATCTTTCATTGATGATAATGAATTATTAACGCAGTCTTATTATTAAAAAACAAAGTAATACAAAAATGTGTGTCTTTATAACAAAAGGGTGACAATATATATGGAAGTTTGTTAAAGAATTAATGGGTTAAATGCAATTAAGCCGTGAGACAGGGGTGTAACTAAACCTTACTGGGCCTTAGCACAAAAGCTGTAATGGGGCCCCCATTTCAGCAAAGCACTTTCTGGCAATTTACAATCAACAGAGGCTAAGCTGTTAGCCACACATGAGCAAGGGGAGCTACAGTACTTCAATGTTTCTGTGAGTCAAACTTCACATTTGATTAGTCCAGACCAGAGAATATGTACACATATAGGGTCAATTTATTAAGGTGTGGACGGACATGATACTCTGTATCGTATCATGTCCGCCGCACATCGATAAATGCCGACAGCATACGCTGTCAGCATTTATCATTTCACCAGCAGTTCTGGTGAACTGATGGTGCAATGCCGCCCCCTGCAGATTCACGGCCAATCAGCCACGAGCAGGGGGTATCAATAAACCCGATCATATCCGATCGGGCTGCTTGCTGTCTGCCACCTGGCGGATGAGTTATGGAGCTGCGGTCTTAGGACCACTGCTTCTTAACTTCCGCTTCAGGCGGACCTGAAGCAGAGTGGGTCGGAAGCAGTATTCGCTGCTTCATACATCGACCCCATAGCCTTAATGTACAAATATTGTGACAGGTTTTGTGTACAACAACACTGTGTCAGCCATCTTGGAAACCCTGACATCATATTGATAAAGGCTAAGGGGCCGATTTATTAATGTCAGCCGCACAGCCATAAATACCGACAGCATACTTTGGGCAAGATTACATATGCGGCGTTACCTGCAAAAGCCAGAAACACCGTTTTTTACGTGATTTTGGTATCACATATACAGCGCCGCATATAAACGCGGCGGGTATATTTCACTTGTCGCCCACAATTTTTAATCCCATAAGCTAACATAGAACCGTGTCGCAAATCGGTATCACATATTCAGCACAAGGACTTACGCAGCAAAAATGGAGACATTTTACTCCATTTTCACCTCGCCACACATAGGCAGACGCAGCAAGACTTGCACTGAGTATGTGAGCACCGTAACCTCCTGAAAATAGTAACTAACATCTAATGCATGCACAATATCTATCTACCTCCTGAAAATAACTAACACTTAATGCATGCACAATATCTATCTACCTGTCAACCACCAACCCCCACCGCAATAACTAATAAACTATATTAACCCCTAATCCGCCAACCGCCACATCGCAAAACATCTAATTAACCTATTAACCCCTAATCCGCCAACCCCCCACAACGCTATATACCTAATAAAGTGATTAACCCCTGTACCGCCATCACCCCACAATGCAATATACCTTAATAAACTATTAACCCCTAATCACCCATATTGCAAAGTACCTATTAAAACTATAAACCCCTAAACCGCCACCCCCCACTAACACAATAAATTTAATTAACCTATTAACCCCTAATCCGCCATTAACCCACATCACAACAAACCTAATAAATCTATTAACCCTTAATCCGCCAAACCCCTACAACGAAAATAACTAATTAAATTACTAATCCCCCTAACCTAACACCCCCTAAATTAACCCCACCAATTACCTAAATTAAAAAATACTAAATTACAAACAATTAAAATAAAAAAAGCTAGCATTACTTAAAAATAAAAAAAAACTAAGATTAAATTAATTTAAGATTACAAAAAATAAAAAGTCTAACATTATATAAAATAATAAACTATTAACTATTATCAAATTATCGAAAATAAAAAAAAAATTAAATCTAATCCCTATGAAAATAAAAAAGCCCCCCCAAAATAAAAACACCCCCTAATCTAATGCTAAATTACCAATAGCCCTGAAAAGGGCCCTTTGTAGGGCATTGCCCTAACTTAAACAGCTCTTTTACCTTAAAAAATACTGTATGTAAAGCTCAGAGAAGACTGCCCATTGGACTGGATTTTTCACTCTAATACTTATACAAATTGTTCATTAGACAAAAGATTGTGTAAATCACTGGCATTAGAATTTGTTCTGTATGCATCGAATAAAGAACGAGGGAGGGAAATATATCAACACCCCATGCTGAAAGATATTCTCGCTGCTTGGGGTGCAGCTATGAAAATTATATCAATAAAAAAGAAAATGTATTCTAGAAGGGTACCATTGGTGGGGAATTCTCAATTTATACCAGGCCTAAACTACTCAACATTTCAACGATGGGAAGATTGTGGTTTATCCAATTTAGGGCAATTATGTAACTGGAAGACTAAACAAATACTCAAATTTGAGGAAATTCAAGGGCTTTATCAAATTCCTGGTAAGGATAGGTTTTATTTTATACAAGAAAAACATTACCTAAAGTCATTTCTTTACCAGGACCCTGATTTATTATTCCAGCCGCATCCTCTTTTAGACCATCCAAAAATCAGGCAGAGACCACTCTCAATTATTTATGAAACACTTTTAAATGGGTTTAAGTTAGGGCAGTTAGAAGATCTTTATAGCAAATGGGAAAATAGTATACCCATCTGCAGAGAAGATAAAACCATACAAATTAGCTTGGGGACAATACACAAATTGGAGAACTCAATGGCAGTGAGGGAATCGCATCTTAGACTTACGCACCAAGATTATCTAACTCCCAACAGAGTTCATAAGGGGAACAAAGAAGTGGAGAATAAGTGTATTAAATGTTCAAGAAATAATCCGGATCTGCTCCACTTGATATATGAATGCCCTAAACAATCTCAGTTGTGGTTGAAAGTAGGTTTCTGGCTTTCTAGTATCCTAAAATTAGATATCAAACTATCAGCAGTAAATGTATTTTTCCTTACCCATTCATCTTTATGGGAGGGAAATAATGGATTTGTACATAAAGTGATAGTGAAAACAAGATCACTGATTTTTTCGTGTTGGACCAATAGGAAATCTCCAAATGTCAATCAGTTAAGGAAAGCAATGATGAAAGAAGTTATTCTTGAAGCATATGACTATAAAAAGTTCATCCCTTATAAAGTAGACAAATTCTTTAACGTCTGGGGTCCATTTATTAAATCTATGGGTAAGGACTATACGAATCATATTAATCGGATTATCAGTATCCCCAAGCCGTGAATTTCTCGTTGGAGAGGAGGGGAGAGGGGACTGAGAGGAACTTTGTTTCTGGGTTTAATTTGTAGATAGTAGTAGGTTGCTAGGTTTTTTTTTTTTTTTTTTTTTTTTTTTTTTAGCACTTCCCTAGATAACGTGACAAACAACTCATTTATGAAGTATCTCTTTGGTCAATATTAGGACTAAGGATAAATACATCTTACTCAAGAAAGAATGATTACGTTATTAAATTGTTCTTTTTCTGTTGTAAAATGCTTTCTTTTATGGTGATATGTAAAGCAAATATGTATTGGAATTTTGTATTGTTAATATAACTAAATAATAAAAGTTTAAAATAAAAAAAATAAAAAAAATAAAAAATAAAATAAAACTGCATCTGATGATTTTTCACACCAGCACTGCTGGTACTAATAAAACTGCATCTGATGATTTTTCAAACCAGCACTGCTGGTACTAATAAAACTGCAGCTGATGATCTTTTACACCAGCACTGCAGGTACGAATAAAACTGCAGCTGATGATCTTTCTCCCCAGCACTGCAGGTACTAATAAAACTGCAGCTGATGATCTCTCACACCAGCACTGCAGGTACTAATAAAATTGCAGCTGATGATCTTTCACACCAGCACTGCAATTACGAATAAAACTGCAGCTGATGATCTTTCACACCAGCACTGCAGGTACTAATAAAACTGAATCTCATGATCTTTCTCACCAGCGCTGCAGGTACTAATAAAACTGCACCTGATGATCTTTTACACCAGCACTGCAGGTACTAATAAAACTGCTGCTGATCTTTCTCCTTAGCACTGCAGGTACTAATAAAACTGCACCTGATGATCTTTCTCACCAGCACTGCAGGTACTAATGAAACTGCATCTCATGATCTTTCTTACCAGCACTGCATGTACTAATGAAACTGCACCTGGTGATCTTTCACACCAGCACTGTAGGTACTAATAAAACTGCAGCTGATGATCTTTCACACCAGCATTGCAGGTACTACTAAAACTGCACCTGATGATCTTTCTCACAAGCTCTGCAGGAACTAATAAAACTGCACCTGATGATCATTTACACCAGCACTGCAGGTACTAATAAAACTGCAGCTAATGATCTTTTACACCAGCATAATTGCAGGTACTACTAAAACTGCACCTGATGATCTTTCTCACAAGCTCTGCAGGAACTAATAAAACTGCACCTGATGATCATTTGCACCAGCACTGCAGGTACTAATAAAACTGCAGCTGATGATCTTTTACACCAGCATTGCAGGTACTACTAAAACTGCGCCTGATGATCTTTCTCACAAGCTCTGCAGGAACTAATAAAACTGCACCTGATGATCATTTACACCAGCACTGCAGGTACTAATAAAACTGCAGCTGATGATCTTTTACACCAGCACTGCAGGTACTAATAAAACTGCAGCTGATCTTTCTCAACAGCACTGCATGTACTAATGAAACTGCACCTGGTGATCTTTCACACCAGCACTGTAGGTGCTAATAAAACTGCAGCTGATGATCTTTCACACCAGCACTGCAGGTACTAATAAAACTGCAGCTGATGATCTTTTACACCAGCATTGCAGGTACTACTAAAACTGCACCTGATGATCTTTCTCACAAGCTCTGCAGGAACTAATAAAACTGCACCTGATGATCATTTACACCAGCACTGCAAGTACTAATAAAACTGCACCTGATGATCTTTCTCACCAGCACTGCAGGTACTAATAAAACTGCAGCTGATGATCTTTTACACCAGCACTGCAGGTACTAATAAAACTGCAGCTGATGATATTTTACACCAGCATTGCAGGTACTAATACAACTGCAGCTGATCTTTCTCAACAGCACTGCATGTACTAATGAAACTGCACCTGGTGATCTTTCACACCAGCACTGTAGGTACTAATAAAACTGCAGCTGATGATCTTTCACACCAGCACTGCAGGTACTAATAAAACTGCAGCTGATGATCTTTTACACCAGCATTGCAGGTACTACTAAAACTGCACCTGATTATTTTTCTCACAAGCTCTGCAGGAACTAATAAAACTGCACCTGATGATCATTTATACCAGCACTGCAAGTACTAATAAAACTGCACCTGATGATCTTTCTCACCAGCACTGCAGGTACTAATAAAACTGCAGCTGATGATCTTTCTCCCCAGCACTGCAGTTACTAATAAAACTACATCTGATCATCTTTCTCACAAGCACTGCAGGTACTAATGAGACTGCATCTCATGATCTTTCTCACAAGCACTGCAGGTACTAATGAGACTGCATCTGATAATTTTTCACACCAGCACTCAGGTACTAATAAAACTGCATCTGATGATCTTTCTCACAAGCACTGCAGGTACTAATAAAACTGCATCTGATGATCTTTCTCATAAGCACTGCAGTTACTAATAAAACTGCATCTGATGATCTTTTACACCAGCATTGCAGGTACTAATAAAACTGTACCTGATGATCTTTCTCACAAGCTCTGCAGGTACTAATAAAACTGCACCTGATGATCTTTTACACCAGCACTGCAAGTACTAATAAAACTGCAGCTGATGATCTTTCACACCAGCACTGCAGGTACTAATAAAACTGCAGCTGATGATCTTTCACACCAGCACTGCAGGTACAAATAAAACTGCATCTGATGATCTTTCTCACAAGCAATGCAGGTACTAATAAAACTGCATCTGATAATCTTTCTCATAAGCACTGCAGTTACTAATAAAACTGCATCTGATGATCTTTTACACCAGCATTGCAGGTACTAATAAAACTGCACCTGATGATCTTTCTCACAAGCTCTGCAGGTACTTATAAAACTGCACCTGATGATCTTTTACACCAGCACTGCAAGTACTAATAAAACTGCAGCTGATGATCTTTTACACCAGCACTGCAGGTACTAATAAAACTGCAGCTGATCTTTATCCCCAGCACTGTAGGTACTAATAAAACTGCACCTGATGATCTTTCTCACCAGCACTGCAGGTACTAATGAAACTGCATCTCATGATCTTTCTCACCAGCACTGCAGGTACTAATGAAACTGCACCTGATGATCTTTCACACCAGCACTACAGGTACTAATAAAACTGCACCTGATGATCTTTCTCCCCAGCACTGCAGTTACTAATAAAAATGCATCTGATCTTCTTTCTCACAAGCACTGCAGGTACTAATGAGACTGCATCTCATGATCTTTCTCACAAGCACTGCAGGTACTAATGAGACTGCATCTGATAATGTTTCACACCAACACTCAGGTACTATTAAAACTGCATCTGATGATCCTTCTCACAAGCACTGCAGGTACTAATATAACTGCAGCTGGTGATCTTTCACACCAGTATTGCAGGTACTAATAAAACTGCAGCTGATGATCTTTCACACCAGCACTGCAGGTACTAATAAAACTACAGCTTATGATCTTTCTCACCAGCACTGCAGGTACTAATAAAACTGCATCTGATGATCTTTCTCACAAGCACTGCAGGTACTAATAAAACTGCATCTGATTAGCTTTCTCACAAGCACTGCAGGTACTAATAAAACTGCATCTGATGATCTTTCTCACAAGCACTGCAGGTACTAATAAAACTGCATCTGATTATCTTTCTCACAAGCACTGCAGGTACTAATAAAACTGCATCTGATGATCTTTCTCACAAGCACTGCAGGTACTAATGAAACTGCAGCTGATGATCTTTCACACTAGCACTGCAGTTACTAATAAAACTGCAGCTGATGATCTTTCTCACAAGCACTGCAGGTACTAATGAAACTGCAGCTGATGATCTTTCACACCAGCATTGCAGTTGCTAATAAAACTGCATCTCATGATCTTTCTCACAAGCACAAATATGACATAAGTGTAGCAGCACCACAATATATGCCAAACATTGTATTAAAGGTAATACAAATACATGCATAGGCAAAGTTTCGGATTGCCCCCTTAATCATGTCATGTATATATATATATATACAGGTATATATATATATATATATCCTATAATATAAAAGGCCAAATGTGTTTGTCCGAAGCTGTCATGCGCAGTAGAGACAACGCGAGGACAAACACAGCTGGCCTTTACTCGCAGCGCGAGACAGCTTCAGGAAGCTCCTGCTCTCTTAGCTGTTATGTTACAGCTGAGAGCTGGAGCTCCTGAAGTTTCAGGCATCTGCTGCATATGAAGCCGTAACGCGATCAGTGCTCCACCTCCATATGAGGGCAGATGCCTGATTATTACAGACATTGACACTGCAACGATCTTCTGCAGGTGCCGGCGGGAAGTGTGGGAGGGAGGCGGGTGGGTGGCTCAGCAGCGGAGGGTGGGAGGGAAGGGGAGGGAGTGGGAGGGCCCTACACTACATAAATTAAAGGAACAGGGAGGGATGGGGCAACTATACTACAGAATAGGGGTAGCTGCCACATCCCATTTGGGGGTGTGGGGTTAAATGGGAATCACAGGAGGGGGTGGTGGTGGGACCACTACACTACAGAAAAAAAAGAAAAAAAAAGAATAAAAAAATAGGGTTTAGAGGTACTGGCAGACAGCTAAGATGGCGGCAATAATTAGAGGGTGGAGGGTTAGAGAGCTGTTTGAGGGGGGGTCGGGACAGAGGGATTGGGACAGAGGTATAGGGACAGAAACATAGTGACAGGGATAGAGTGATAGGGTAAGAGAGATAGGGGCAAAGGGATAGGGATAGGGACAAAGGGATAGGGAAAGAGGGATAGGGATAGAGGGATAGGGACAGGGACAGAGGGATAGGGACAGAGGGATATGGACAGAGGGATAGGGATAGGGACAGAGGGATAGGGACAGAGGGACAGGGAAAGAGAGATAGGGACAGAGGGATAGGGAGAGGGACAAAGGGATAGGGTTAGAGCAAGCAAAAACAGTTACCTTTCAACTCATAATACGAACGCAACCCGACACGTGCAAAAAGCTTACTCCTAGTAAGTTAACGCTCAACAGAAGGACAGAGGGATAGGGACAGGAGGATAGGGACAGGGAGAGAAGGATAGGCCAAGGGACAGAGGGATAGGGACAGAGGTATAGGGACAGAGGGACAGGGACAGAGGGATAGGGACAGAGACAGAGGTATAGGGACAGAGGGACAGGGACAGAGGGATAGGGACAGAGGGACAGGGACAGAGGGATAGGGACAGAGGGATAGGGACAGAGGGATAAGGACAGAGGGATAGAAACAGGGGGATAGGGACAGAGGCATAGGGACATATTAATAGGGACAGAGACATAGGGGCAGAGGGACATGGATAGAGGGATAGGGACAGAGGGAAGGGACAGAGGGATAGGAATAGAGGGACAGAGGAATAGGGACAGAGGGTTAAGGACAGGGATAGATGGATAGGGACAGAGGGATAGGGAAGGGGGGATAGGTACAGGGACAGAGGGATAGGTACAGAGGGATAGGAACAGAGGGATAGGGACAGAGGAATGGGGAAGGGATAGGGACAGAGGAATAGGGACAGAGGGATAGGAACAGGGGGGTAGGGACAGGGACAGAATGATAAGGACCGAGGGATAGGGACAGAGGGACAGGGATAGAGGGATAGGGACTGAGGGATAGGGACAGAAGGATAGGGACAGAGGGATAGGGACAGAGGGATAGGGTTAGAGGGACAGAGTGATAGGGACAGAGGGATAGGAACAAAGGGATAGGAACAGAGGGATAGGAACAGAGGGATAGGGACAGGGACAGAGGGATAGGGACAGAGGGATAGGGACAGAGGAATAGGGACAGGGACAGATGGATAGGGACAGAGGGATAGGGACAGAGGGATAGGGAAATATGGATTGGGATAGGACAGGATAGGGACAGAGAGATAGGGATATGGACAGAGGGATAGGGATAGAGAGATAGGGACAGAGGACTAGGGACACAGAGAGAGGGATAGGGACAGAGGGTCAGGGACAGAGGGATAGGGATAGAGGGACAGTGACAGAGGAATAGGGACAGAAGGATAGGGAAGGTTAGGGACTTAGGTATAGGGACAGGGGGATAGGGACAGAGAGATAGGGGCAGAGGGATAGTGAAAGGGATAGAGGGATAGGGATAGAGGAATAGAGATAGAGGGATAGGGACAGAGGGATAGGGACAGGGACAGAGGGATTGGGACAGCGGGATAGGGACAGAGGGACAGGGACAGAGGGATAGGGACAGAGGGATAGGGACAGAGGGATAGGGAAGGGCTAGGGATATAGGGATAGGGACAGAGACAGAGGGAAAGGGATAGAGGGATAGGGACAGAGGAATAGGGACAGAGGGATAGAGACATAGGAATATGGACAGAGGGATAGGGACAGAGGAATAGGGACAGGGACAGATGGATAGGGACAGAGGGATAGGGACAGAGGGATAGGGAAATATGGATTGGGATAGGACAGGATAGGGACAGAGAGATAGGGATATGGACAGAGGGATAGGGATAGAGAGATAGGGACAGAGGACTAGGGACACAGAGAGAGGGATAGGGACAGAGGGTCAGGGACAGAGGGATAGGGATAGAGGGACAGTGACAGAGGAATAGGGACAGAAGGATAGGGAAGGTTAGGGACTTAGGTATAGGGACAGGGGGATAGGGACAGAGAGATAGGGGCAGAGGGATAGTGAAAGGGATAGAGGGATAGGGATAGAGGAATAGAGATAGAGGGATAGGGACAGAGGGATAGGGACAGGGACAGAGGGATTGGGACAGCGGGATAGGGACAGAGGGACAGGGACAGAGGGATAGGGACAGAGGGATAGGGACAGAGGGATAGGGAAGGGCTAGGGATATAGGGATAGGGACAGAGACAGAGGGAAAGGGATAGAGGGATAGGGACAGAGGAATAGGGACAGAGGGATAGAGACATAGGAATATGGACAGAGGGATAGGGACAGAGGAATAGGGACAGAGGGACAGGGATAGAGGGATAGGGACAGAGGGATAGGGACAGAGGGATAGGGACAGAGGGATAGGGACATAGGAATATGGACAGAGGGATAGGGACAGAGGGATAGGGACAGAGGGACAGGGATAGAGGGATAGGGACAGAGGGATAGGGACAGAGGGATAGGGACAGCGATAGATTGATAGGGACAGATGGATAGGGACAGAGGCAGAGGGATAGGGACATAGGGATAGGGACATAGGGACAGAGGGAGAGGAATAGAGAGATAGGGATAGAGGAATACAGATTATTATTATCGGTTATTTGTAGAGTGCCAACCGATTCCGCAGCGCTAATCTGTTGGACAGAGGGATAGGGATAGAAGGATAGGGACAGAGGGATAGAGATAGAGGGAGGAATAGGGATAGATGGATAGAAGGATAGGACTATTTCTGTACACGGGCTTTAGCACTGGTAGATATATATTGTACCAAAAACTATCAGATATATGTAGAAATATGTATTTATGAATAAATAGAACATTGTGAAGAACATTAGAATGTGAAATATTTATATTTTCATGTTGGGTTAGCGCACATGAGAATATGCGATCGGGACAGAGGGATAGGGGCAGAGGGATAGAGACAGAGGGATAGGGACAAGGACAGAGGGATAGGGACAGAGGGATAGGGGCATAGGGATAATGGACAGAGAAATAGAAACAGGGGAATAGGGACAGGGGCAGAGGGATAGGGACAGAGGGATATGAACAGAGGGACAGGGACAGAGGGATATGGACAGAGGAACTGGGACCGAGGGATAGGGAAAGAGGGGTAGGGACAGAGGGGTAGGGACAGAGGGATAGGGACAGAGGGATAGGGAAGGGATAGGGACATAAGGATAGGGACAGAGGGATAGGAACATGGGGATAGGAACATGGGGATAGGGAAAGAGGGGTAGGGACAGAGGGATAGGGACAGATGGATAGGGATAGAGGGACAGAGGGATAGGGACAGGGATAGAGGGATAGGGACATAGGGATAGAGGAATAGGGAGAGAGGGAGAGGGATAAGGACATAGGGATAGAGGAATAGAGCTTATTATTATCGGTTATTTGTAGAGCGCCTCTATGGATACAATATTTTTCTTTTTCTTTTCTTATAGTTAATTTTACTTTTAATCTCTAATTAATGGTCAATACTTCTGAAGAGAATCAGCCCCTTCTCTTGGGGGAAACAGCAAACGCAATTTTAGAGGACTATAGATATACTATCTTCCTTAATAATACAATTTGTTAAAAATAAATATAATTATATCAGCTGAATCTGGAAGTACAGATATTAAATATGCCTAGAAAAGCCAAAAACTGCCAAAGAAATACAACAATGTAACTTGTAAATTAAAGGAAAATCTAAAAATTAGTTTTAGTCACATCATAAAGCTATGCAATCTGAGGTCTTCTTTATCCCTGAGATGATGCAATAAAGAAATTGTCGAAAATTAAAATAAAATACAAACAGATGACAATGTTTAGGTATCCCCTAAATTTGCACATTCCTCAAACTATATAGATATATTTTTTAAATCTGATTCTGAACCTTGAACTAACTTTATACAAATTATCAAGAAAATCATCTATGACATCCCCAAAAGATTCACAGGGCCTTATTTTTAGAAAATCAGGAAAATCATCTTTTAACACTGAAGCTCTGCACGATGCAATTATTGGCCAGATGCACCTTGATCTTTTGCTTGCACTAACATTTTACTTTCAACTTGTAATACGCACATTAACCCGACTAATACCACCGTGATAATTTTTTACTTTGAGCGCAGTTAGAGCGTGAGCAAGAAAAATTTAAAAAATTAGCGTGCCCCTTGCTATCTGGCCTTATATTGGGTACAAAGACCCTTAGAGAAAGAGATCAGAAATAAATTACATTTTTAATTCCTTTGTCCTATTATACCACCTAAAACTGCTTTTACAACAGTTAGATCTCCGTACAAATATTTATATTTAAAAAAAGAGAAGATCCCTGCCAACTTACAACGTGTAAAGAAATTGTAAGGGCAAATTACTTAGGCTAGAATACAAGTAGAGAGAAAAAATATTAGGCATATATTGTGCATTAATATTGCTAAAGTGCAAATATTAGTGCTTCTATTTTTGCGTCTGCATTACAACAAGTCCCAAGCCATTTTTTTTTCTGCTCATGTGTTTAGGGCACACTAACATCTGCATGTCAGATAGTGCAAGCGCACTAAATCACTCACTTTATAGACTTCAGAGATTGACTTGTGGGCAGAGGATAGGTAATCCATTTAGTTCTAAATATACCAGCTTGGATACTTACAACAGCAGTTTCTTGTATACACATGTGAGGAGTTCCTCCTGATGAGTCATGATCTAAGTATCCTGCTAGATCAACTACAGTACATTGCATAACACTTATACTGGAAAACCTACATTTCATTATGAATGCAGAAAAGTCACTCACCTTCTCAAAAGCTAACCTTAGGTTTTGCACTGACACTAAGTCTTCTACATTATGCATTATTCTCAAAAAATAAAGATTAAAAAAGACATCACAACATTTTTAAAGCTAAATTCCATCTCACTTCTGAAATTAGTTTGTTATGTTCTTACCTTGATCTATTGAGGCATATTTATCAAATGTCTGTCGGACCTATCCGACAGACATCGCTGAATGCGGAGAGCAATACGCCGGCAAGGGGGTGTCAATCAGTCGCCAGCAGGGGGTGTCAATCAACCCGACCGTACTCGATCGGGTTGAATTGTTGCGATGTCTGTGCGCCTGCTCAGAGCAGGCGAACAGGGTTATGGAGCAGCGGTCTTTAGACGGCTGCTTCATAACTGCTGTTTCTGGCGAGTCTGAAGACTTGCCAGAAACACGGGCCCTCAAGTTCCATTCGGAGCTTGATAAATGGGCCTCATTGTCTCTATTACACTACTGCTAAAACTTCTCATAGACCCAAGCATATAGAAAAAGTTCAGTATATTTGGAACCCATATATCTATCCTCTGAGGTTAGGAACGAGATATCCTGTTAGTTAAATCAAATGGAATCCTGCAATGGGAGTGGTCTGTTTGGTAAATCTCTATATTTAAAGTTTGCTTCCATTATTGGTGAAAATTTGAGCAACAAAGTGTTAACCAATTCAGCTGGTGTATTCTGTTTTCAGCTTCCATTTTGCTTTTGGTTTTCTTACTTCCTCATTCACTTTTACAATTGTGTTTATATATTCAGGGGTGGAAAAATAGTGTATATATATATATATATATATATATATATATATATACAGCAAGTAAGAGACAGCACTCTCTGGTCTTAGTTACAGCAAACAATGTAGTTTATTCAGTGACGTTTCGGGGAATGCTTCCCTTCATCAAACCAGTGTTACAGAATGTGTACAGAACATTTATACCCTTACATAAGACCCTCCCCCTGTGTGAAAAACCGCCAAAACAGTTACCAGGACAACCAGCCCCTAGCAACAGAGCAAGCAATAATAGCAGTGTAATGTTAAAAACATATATACAACGTGTCAAAATCCGGTAGTAAACAGTGTATCAATAAAAGCACTCATATCCATACAAGCAATAACATAAATATATACATGTATAAGTATATAAATATATAAATATATAAATAAATACAGGGAGTGCAGAATTATTAGGCAAGTTGTATTTTTGAGGATTAATTTTATTATTGAACAACAACCATGTTCTCAATGAACCCAAAAAACTCATTAATATCAAAGCTGAATAGTTTTGGAAGTAGTTTTTAGTTTGTTTTTAGTTATAGCTATTTTAGGGGGATATCTATGTGTGCAGGTGACTATTACTGTGCATAATTATTAGGCAACTTAACAAAAAACAAATATATACCCATTTCAATTATTTATTTTTACCAGTGAAACCAATATAACATCTCAACATTCACAAATATACATTTCTGACATTCAAAAACAAAACAAAAACAAATCAGTGACCAATATAGCCACCTTTCTTTGCAAGGACACTCAAAAGCCTGCCATACATGGATTCTGTCAGTGTTTTGATCTGTTCACCATCAACATTGCGTGCAGCAGCAACCACAGCCTCCCAGACACTGTTCAGAGAGGTGTACTGTTTTCCCTCCTTGTAAATCTCACATTTGATGATGGACCACAGGTTCTCAATGGGGTTCAGATCAGGTGAACAAGGAGGCCATGTCATTAGATTTTCTTCTTTTATACCCTTTCTTGCCAGCCACACTGTGGAGTACTTGGACGCGTGTGATGGAGCATTGTCCTGCATGAAAATCATGTTTTTCTTGAAGGATGCAGACTTCTTCCTGTACCACTGCTTGAAGAAGGTGTCTTCCAGAAACTGGCAGTAGGACTGGGAGTTGAGCTTGACTCCATCCTCAACCCGAAAAGGCCCCACAAGCTCATCTTTGATGATACCAGCCAAAACCAGTACTCCACCTCCACCTTGCTGGCGTCTGAGTCGAACTGGAGCTCTCTGCCCTTTACCAATCCAGCCACGGGCCCATCCATCTGGCCCATCAAGACTCACTCTCATTTCATCAGTCCATAAAACCTTAGAAAAATCAGTCTTGAGATATTTCTTGGCCCAGTCTTGATGTTTCAGCTTGTGTGTCTTGTTCAGTGGTGGTCGTCTTTCAGCCTTTCTTACCTTGGCCATGTCTCTGAGTATTGCACACCTTGTGCTTTTGGGCACTCCAGTGATGTTGCAGCTCTGAAATATGGCCAAACTGGTGGCAAGTGGCATCTTGGCAGCTGCACGCTTGACTTTTCTCAGTTCATGGGCAGTTATTTTGCGCCTTGGTTTTTCCACACGCTTCTTGCGACCCTGTTGACTATTTTGAATGAAACGCTTGATTGTTCGATGATCACGCTTCAGAAGCTTTGCAATTTTAAGAGTGCTGCATCCCTCTGCAAGATATCTCACTATTTTTGACTTTTCTGAGCCTGTCAAGTCCTTCTTTTGACCCATTTTGCCAAAGGAAAGGAAGTTGCCTAATAATTATGCACACCTGATATAGGGTGTTGATGTCATTAGACCACACCCCTTCTCATTACAGAGATGCACATCACCTAATATGCTTAATTGGTAGTAGGCTTTCGAGCCTATACAGCTTGGAGTAAGACATCATGCATAAAGAGGATGATGTGGTCAAAATACTCATTTGCCTAATAATTCTGCACTCCCTGTATACATATCCCTCCAGCAGGTGACATATAGCCCAATGTTATAAAGAATAACACAATGTGGTTCCATATAAGCAATCATAGCTGCACAAAAACACTAGACTGATAGGTCTGGGTCATTACTGAACTACAGTGGTAGTTAATACAATTCATCATGGGCTAATGAAAACTTACACATTTTACTTAAATCATAGGGCGACCCGTGTATTAGTATGACTGTCATACTTTAGTCAGTGCGCTAACAGTAAGCTTTTGGGTGAACCCTCTAACGGAACTCATAGATCGAGAGGTAAATAGTAGGGAATAGCCGTCTGTGTGGCCCTGGCATATCTAGCCCCAATGTGAATAGGCATCGATCCGTCAGATTGCAAGTGCTGAATATACAGGTAGGTCAACATTGACAAGGCCATCACCGCAATAAGTGTAAACAGTAAGCGTTAAACAAGTCTAGCAAGTTCGCATGCATATCGCCCCGATAACCACACCTCTCAAGACATTTTAAAAGTCTGCTCCCATTGGTTATAATAGACAAGCCTCCCTTAGAGGGACTATTTGGACATCATACGGGAAAAGGTGCTATGTTGTGGCACTGTGAGTGCAGGATATAACACTATAAAGCGGAGGTGAAATGGCACATACAGGGGTAGCAAACAACAGTTGTATAGCTAGATATATACGTAATATAACTGAATTATCTACTAAAGCAACATAGACCTGGCCACTACAGTACTATGGGGAAATAATATAGCTCTGCATAAGCCTACAGTGTGCACATGTGTACTGCACAGATAAACACACCTCCCAAGCCCTCAAAATACAGGACAAGCCTCCATATGGGGGACTACTAGGAAAGTATATGGGCCATTATCCTATGAGAGCAGACTATAATACACTCACACACTAGTAAACAGAGGTAATACCCTTGTATTGAGTAACAGAGCCACCATATCAATCTGGGAAATGGACATGACACCGGACAATAAGCATCTACTGATAATAATAATAATGTTGTGCGCAATAGGCCGAGTATACACACCTGGGGGTGTGGAAATATGACTATGTAGAATTATCAGATAAATAGCCCAAAGTGTGCGGGCAGAGAGAACAGCGGTTAAAAGCCTATCTAGATACGTTAGTGTACAGATAAAAACCTCCGAGATAATGATGACATAATCACAGCAATGAATACCATGGGCCCCATGTTACATCAATTATAGAAACATTGAAAGTCTATGCCCATATTCAGGTCCCTGGGATATATAGTACACAGTTTATAGATCCATTCGGCCTCCTTCTGCAATAGTAGTCTGTCCCTGTCACCTCCTCTCATTAGGGGTGGGACGTGATCAATCAATGTAAATCTGAGGTCAGCAACAGTGTGCCCTCTCATCATAAAATGTCTGGCGACTGTTTGGTTGCTCTTGCCCTTGTCTATGGCAGTACGGATGGCGCATCTGTGGTTAGCCATCTGTTTTTTAATGTCATCAGACGTCTTGCCAATATAAAAAAGGCCACAGTTACATTCAGCATGTAAATGACATATTTCTTAGTGCATGTGAGGTAATGTTTGATTTGGAACCTTTCATTAGTGTGTGGATGCCTAAAGTAGCTGCCCTGGAGCATAGCGTGACATGTAACACAGCTGGGGCATTTAAACGATCCCCTTTTGTTGGTGATATTCATTACCTTGTTGTAGCTGCGGACAGGGTCAGTCCTCATAAGGATGTCCCTTAAGTTGCTTCCTTGCTTGAAGCCGATTCTAGGGGGCCCATAGCCATTATAAGGAAGTGCTCCATCTGATTCCACAATATTCCATTTCTCCTTTAGGGTAGTGCTGAGAGTTCTCGTGCTGGGAGTGTAAGTGGTGATTGATTCTTTTCAAGGTCACCGGGTTAACGATCCTGTTGTCATTTAGTGTCTGTCTTGCTTCCTTTATTATATCGTTGCTGTAGCCCCTGTTTCTGAATCTGGTTTCCATCTCTTTGAGTTGGTGCTTGCGTCGTACTTCAGACATGTTGTTCTGCAGTACTCGCAGCATCTGGGCCCTTGGAATGGCCCTAATCAGAGATCTGGGGTGGCAGCTGGAGGCATGCATTAGCGAGTTACGGTCTGTCTCCTTTTTGTATAAAGTCGTGCCGAGACCAGTATCCTCCTTGAAATTCTAAGATCCAGGAAGTCAACCTCTAAGTAGCTCTAGATAGCTTTTAACTTGACATGTCCGCCAATGTCATTGAGTACGTTGATCCATTCCTGAAATGTCTCTCTGGTGCCTCGCCATATCACAATGATATCATCAATATACCGTTTAGAAAATAGTACCTGATCATGTTCAGAAACTTTAAAGATGTTCTCTTCAACGTGTTCAATAAATAAGTTCACAAAGGAAGAGGCCATATTCAAACCCATTGCTGTGCCCATGAGTTGTAAATAGAACCCCTTCTCAAATTTAAAGTAGTTGAGCTTCAGACAGATGGATAGTAGCTCCACAATGAATTATGTGGGGGGTCCCACATAAGGATATCTGTTCAGACATCGTGTCACTATCTCGATAACCAATTCATGCAGGATAATGGTATACAAGCTTGTCACGTCCATGCTTGCTAGTACGTAACCTGGTTGTACATCGTTCAATTGTGTCAGGTTGGTAATGAGAGCCAAAGAATCACGTATGTAGGACCTCATATTGAGTACCAATGGTTGGAGAATAGAGTCAATATACGTGGCCAAGGGTTGTAGTAGTGACCCACAAGCTGAGACAATCAGACGCCCAGGGGGGGAATTGTGTTGCTTATGTATCGTGGGCAGGGTGTGTATAATAGGCCTGCAGCCTCTCAATGTGGAATAAATCCAATTAATTTGTGTGAAATGTTCAATCACACCGGCAATCCGTAGTTTATACGTGATGGTAGGATCACATGGGAGAGCTTTATAGGTGGCTGAATCAGCCAATTGACTGTCAATTTCACTCTTGTATGCCAGATAATCCTGTATAACAATCGCACCACACTTGTCAGCTGGGCGTATCACGATGGAGCTATTTTCTGTCAGTGACCGTACCGCCGCACAATCGTTGGAGGTCATATTGTTGCTATGCCAGGGGGTATTGTCTTTACCTGCTCTCTGTTGTATTATCCTTTTCTAAGTGCGTATGCTTGGATTCGTAGTGAGTGGATCAAATGTACTCGGCTTCTTGAAAGTGTGCTTGGTGTTTTCAAGCGTTTTACCTTGAAAAAAATCCCCAAGTTTAAGTTGTCTCTGGAATCGCATAGTGTCAATGTAAGTCCTGAAATTATTAGGCACTGTAGTGGGGACAAAGGATAATCCCTTGTTCAAAACCCTTCGCTCTTGCTCATTCAAGTCATGCTTGCTGAGATTTACTATCACATCCTCCTCTGTCTGTGTTGGAACTGGGGTCTTCTTCCATACACCCCCCCCTCCGGGTATGTGGTCTTTGCCTCTCCCTGTTGACCGGGTAGTAATCCCTAAAAAAGGCTGAGTAGTGGTACTCTTGTGTTCCTGCCTCTGGTTCTCTGTTCCCTCTGTGTCAGATCCAGAGCTTGTATCTACCGTGTTAAGTTGTCGGTGGGTGTAGGCGCAGTGTCGCTGCTGTCATCTTGGTTGATGGTGTGCTCTCTCCTCGGGTCCAAGGGTCCATCCATACACTTTCCTTTCTTTATAATCGTCTGTTACATAGCCAAGTTTCTTGTTTTTAAAGGCACTAGGGCATTATTATATTCCCTTAACTGTGTGCTAATTTTCTCTGTCCAATTGTATGTATGGTCTTGTGTCAGGATGTTTCCTTTGGTTTCCTCAATGGTAGCAATATCAGTCTATGAATTTTGTAGTAAGCTCCTTATTTACTCGATTACTAATAGAATTAGGTACAGTGAGCATTTATTAAGTACCGCACACCAGCGCTTACAATTCAGGGTTAGGCCTACCAATGGTGGGCACATTGTGAATACGGAAACCTCTGTGGATCAGCTTCTTGTTGTAATATTCAGAAAGGTAGATTCCATGAAGCTTTAGATCCACCTCTCTCTTTTTGAGTTTCAAGATTTGGTGAAACACTGTTAAAGCATTTTCTGCTGGATTCTCCGGTATTATAGTGTCAAAAAGGATGCGTGCAGCATCTGTCTCACTGAGGGACAGTGTTTCTGCCCCTTCAACATCTGCTGGGATATTAGCTGTCACTTGTGTCAATCCACTGTGTTCCATGTTGGAATATAGTGCAAAACCCGGCACCGTGGTAGAAGTGTGAAGTCAAAGCCAATGTCCAAATAGACAACAGGGTGATGGGTCCAATGTAGCAAACAATGGTGGGTGCATCCAGGAGTATAGGTACAAAGAGCGAGTAAGGTGCACTCTCACGAACAATCTTTCAAAGCCAGGGTGCTGAATAAGGATTAGGTACAGCAAGTAAGAGACAGCACTCTCTGGTCTTATTTACAGCAAACAATCGGCTAGATTACGAGTTTTGCATTATCGTGCACAATTTCAACATAGACATCAATAAGTAGAGCCTGCTCAAAAAATGTCTAACACCTGCAAAAAAGCAGTGTAAAGCTCAGTAACGCAATCCCATTGATTCCTATGGGGAAACAAAATTTATGTTTACACCTAACACCCTAACATAAACCTGGTGTCTAAACATATTAACCCCTAAACCGCCCCACTCCCGCATCACAAACACTAGTTAAATATTATTAACCCCTATTCTGCCGCCCCTAACATCGCCGCCACCTACCTACATTTATTAACCCCTAATCTGCCGCCCCCAACATCGCCGCCACTATACTAAATTTATTAACCCCTAAACCTAAGTCTAATCCTAACATCCCCTAACTTAAATATAATTAAAATAAATCTAAATAAAACCTAATATCATTATCTAAATAATTTCTATTTAAAACTAAATACATACCTACCTGTAAAATAAACCCTAAGCTAGCTACAATATAACTAATATTTACATTGTAGCTAGCTTAGGGTTTATTTTTATTTTACAGGCAAGTGTGTATTTATTTTAACTAGGTAGACTAGTTAGTAAATAGTTATTAACTATTTACTAACTACCTAGCTAAAATAAATACACATTTACATGTAAAATAAAACATAACCTGAGTTACACTAACATCTAATCTTACACTACAATTAAATAAATTACTTTTATTAAATACAATTACCTACAGGGAGTGCAGAATTATTAGGCAAATTAGTATTTTGACCACATCATCCTCTTTATGCATGTTGTCTTACTCCAAGCTGTATAGGCTCGAAAGCCTACTACCAATTAAGCATATTAGGTGATGTGCATCTCTGTAATGAGAAGGGGTGTGGTCTAATGACATCAACACCCTATATCAGGTGTGCATAATTATTAGGCAACTTCCTTTCCTTTGGCAAAATGGGTCAAAAGAAGGACTTGACAGGCTCAGAAAAGTAAAAAATAGTGAGATATCTTGCAGAGGGATGCAGCACTCTTAAAATTGCAAATCTTCTGAAGCGTGATCATCGAAAAATCAAGCGTTTCATTCAAAATAGTCAACAGGGTCGCAAGAAGCGTGTGGAAAAACCAAGGCGCAAAATAACTGCCCATGAACTGAGAAAAGTCAAGCGTGCGTATCATCAAAGATGAGCTTGTGGGGCCTTTTCGGGTTGAGGATGGAGTCAAGCTCAACTCCCAGTCCTACTGCCAGTTTCTGGAAGACACCTTCTTCAAGCAGTGGTACAGGAAGAAGTCTGCATCCTTCAAGAAAAACATGATTTTCATGCAGGACAATGCTCCATCACACGCGTCCAAGTACTCCACAGCGTGGCTGGCAAGAAAGGGTATAAAAGAAGAAAATCTAATGACATGGCCTCATTGTTCACCTGATCTGAACCCCATTGAGAACCTGTGGTCCATCATCAAATGTGAGATTTACAAGGAGGGAAAACAGTACACCTCTCTGAACAGTGTCTGGGAGGCTGTGGTTGCTGCTGCACGCAATGTTGATGGTGAACAGATCAAAACACTGACAGAATCCATGTATGGCAGGCTTTTGAGTGTCCTTGCAAAGAAAGGTGGCTATATTGGTCACTGATTTGTTTTTGTTTTGTTTTTGAATGTCAGAAATGTATATTTGTGAATGTTGAGATGTTATATTGGTTTCACTGGTAAAAATAAATAATTGAAATGGGTATATATTTGTTTTTTGTTAAGTTGCCTAATAATTATGCACAGTAATAGTCACCTGCACACACAGATATCCCCCTAAAATAGCTATAACTAAAAACAAACTAAAAACTACTTCCAAAACTATTCAGCTTTGATATTAATGAGTTTTTTGGGTTCATTGAGAACATGGTTGTTGTTCAATAATAAAATTAATCCTCAAAAATACAACTTGCCTAATAATTCTGCACTCCCTGTAAATTACAAAAACAAACAAACAATAAATTACACAAAATAAAAAAAAGAAATTATCAGATATTTAAACTAATTACACCTAATCTAATAGCCCTATCAAAATAAAAAAGCCCCCCCAAAATAAAAAAAACCCTTAGCCTAAACTAAACTACCAATAGCCCTTAAAAGGTCCATTTGTGGGTCATTGCCCCAAAGAAATCAGCTCTTTTACCTGTAAAAAAAATTACAAACAACCCCCCAACAGTAAAACCCACCACCCACACAGCCAACCAACCAAATAAAATCCTAACTAAAAAAACCTAAGCTCCCCATTGCCCTGAAAAGGGCATTTGGATGGGCATAGCCCTTAAAAGGGCATTTAGCTCTTTTTCAAGTGCCCAAACCCTAATCTAAAAATAAAACCCACCCAATAAACCCTTAAAAAAACCTAACACTAACCCCCAAAGATCCACTTATAGTTTTGAAGACCGGAGTGCCATCCTCAACGATGCCGGGAGAAGTCTTCATCCATCTGGCGCGGAGTGGGTCCATCTTCAAGACATCCAGCACGGAGCATCCTCTTCAATCGAAGTCTTCTTCCAGAATGAAGGGTCCTTTAAGTGACGCCATCCAAGATGGCGTCCCTTGAATTCCGATCAGAATTCTAGGGACGCCATCTTGGATGACGTCACTTAAAGGAACCTTCATTCTGGAAGAAGACTTCGATTGAAGAGGATGCTCCACGCCTGATGTCTTGAAGATGGACCCGCTCTGCGTCGGATGGATGAAGATAGAAGATGCCATCTGGATGAAGACTTCTGCCCGTCTGGAGGACCACTTCTGCCGGCTTGGATGAAGACTTCTCCTGGCTTCGTTGAGGACTTCTTGCCGCTTGGATGAAGACTTCTCCCGGCTTCGTTGAGGATGGATGTCCGGTCTTCAAAACTGTAAGTGGATCTTCGGGGGTAAGTGTTAGGTTTTTTCAAGGATTTATTGGGTGGGTTTTATTTTTTGATTAGGGTTTGGGCACTTGAAAAAGAGCTAAATGCCCTTTTAAGGGCAATGCCCATCCAAATGCCCTTTTCAGGGCAATGGGGAGCTTAGGTTTTTTTAAGTTAGGATTTTATTTGGGGGGTTGGTTGTGTGGGTGGTGGGTTTTACTGTTGGGGGGTTGTTTGTTTGTTTTTACAGGTAAAATAGCTGATTTCTTTGGGGCAATGCCCTGCAAATAGCCCATTTAAGGGCTATTGGTAGTTTAGTTTAGGATAGGTTTTTTTTTATTTGGGGGGGGGCTTTTTTTGATAGGGCTATTAGATTAGGTGTAATTAGTTTAAATATCTGATAATTTCTTTTTTTAATTTGTGTAATTTAGTGGGTTTTTTTTGTAATTTAGGTAATTGTATTTAATTTAGGTAATTGATTTAATTGCAGTGTAAGGTTAGGTGTTGGTGTAAGACAGGTTAGGTTTTATTTTACAGGTAAATTTGTATTTATTTTAGCTAGGTAGCTAGTAAATAGTTAATAACTATTTACTAACTAGTCTACCTAGTTAAAATAAATACAAACTTGCCTGTGAAATAAAAATAAAACCTAAGCTAGATACAATGTAACCATTAGTTATATTGTAGCTATCTTAGGGTTTATTTTACAGGTAAGTATTTAGTTTTAAATATTAATTATTTAGTTATTAATAGTAGGTTTTATTTAGTTTTATTTTAATTATATTAAAGTTAGGGGGTGTTAGGGCTAGATTTAGGGTTAGGTTTAGGGGTTAATATGTTTATTATAGTGGCGACAATTTCTGGAGCGGCAGATTATGGGTTAATAAATGTAGGTAGATGGCGGCAATGTTAGGGGCGGCAGATTAGGGGTTAATAATATTTAACTAGTGTTTGCAATGCGGGAGTGCGGCGGTTTAGGGGTTTATATGTTTATTATAGTGGCAGCGATGTCAGGAGCGGCAGATTAGGGGTTAATAATTTTATTTTAGTGTTTGCGATGCGGGAGGGCCTCGGTTTAGGGGTTAATAGGTAGTTTATGGGTATTAGTTTACTTTTTTAACACTTTAGTTATGAGTTTTATGCTACAGCTTTGTAGTGTAAAACTCATAACTACTGACTTTAGATTGCTTTACGAATCTTGCTGTACCGCTCACTTTTTGGCCTCCCAGAAAAAGCTTGTAATATCGGTGCTATGGAAGTCCCATTGAAAAAAGATTTTACGCAAATTGCGTAAGTTAATTTGCGTTACGGCCAAAAAAGTGTGCGGTACAGCTTTTTTGACAAGACTCATTATAGCACCGGTAGTGAAAAAGCAGCGTTATAACCCATAACGCTGCTTTTTCACTCATAACGCAAAACTTGTAATCTAGCCGAATGTAGTTTATTCAGTGACGTTTCGGGGAATGCTCCCCTTCATCAGACCAGAGTTACAGACCATCCCCCTGTGTAAAAAACCGCCAAAACAGTTACCAGGACAACCAGCCCCTAGCAACAGAGCAAGCAATAATAGCAGTGTAATGTTAAAAACATATATACAAAGTGTCAAAATCCGGTAGTAAACAGTGTATCAATAAAAGCAATCAGATCCATACAAGCAATCACATAAATATATACATGTATAAGTATATAAATATATAAATAAAAATACATATCCCTTCAGCAGGTGACATATAGCCCAATGTTATAAAACTAACACAATGTGGTTTCATATAAGCATTTATAGCTGCCCAAAAACACTAGACTGGGTCATTACTGAACTACAGTAGTAGTTAATACAATCCATCATGGGCTAATGAAAACTTACACATTTGACTTAGATCACAGAGTGACCATGTATTAGTATGACTGTCTTACCTTAGTCAGTGCGCTACCTGTAAGCTTTTGGGTGAACCCTCTAACGGTACTCATAGATAGTGATGTCGCGAATAGTTTGCCGGCGAATAGTTCCCCACGAACATAGCATGTTCGCGTTCGCCGCAGTGGGCGAACATATGTGATGTTCGATCCGCCCCCTATTCATCATTATTGAGTAAACTTTGACCCTATATCTCACAGTCTGCAGACACATTCCAGCCAATCAGCAGCAGACCCTCCCTCCCAGACCCTTCCAGCTCCTGGACAGCAGCCATTTTAGATTCATTCGGAAGCTGCATTGTTAGTGAGAGGAGGGACGGTGTAGCTTCTGGTGATTTAATAGGGAAATTGATAGCTAGGCTAGTGTATTCAGTGTCCACTACAGTCCTGAAGGACTCATCTGATCTCTGCTGTAAGGACAGCACCCCAAAAAGCCCTTTTTAGGGCTAGAACATCATTTTTTTATTTATTTTTTCCCCTGTGTAATCTAATTGCAGTTGCCTGCCTGCCAAGCCACTTGCCAAGTACCACCACTCATATCTGGTGTAACAGTAGTGTAAATTTAAAAAAAAAAAAACTTTTTTGACTGTGAAACATCAGTCTGCTAGTGTAATCTAATTGCAGTTGCCTGCCTGCCAGCGTGTGTGCCAGGCCTACTTGCCCAGTGCCACCACTCATATCTGCTGTAACAGTAGTGTAAATTTAAAAAAAAAAAAACTTTTATGACTGTGAAACATCAGTCTGCTAGTGTAATCTAATTGCAGTTGCCTGCCTGCCTGCCAGCGTGTGTGCCAGGACCACTTGCCCAGTGCCACCACTCATATCTGGTGTAACAGTAGTGTAAATGTTAAAAAAAAACGTTTTTGACTGTGAAACATCAGTCTGCTTGTGTAATCTAATTTCAGTTGCCTGCCTGCCAGCGTGTGTGCCAGGCCCACTTGCCCAGTGCCACCACTCATATCTGCTGTAACAGTAGTGTAAATTAAAAAAAAAACTTTTTTGACTGTGAAACATCAGTCTGCTAGTGTAATCTAATTGCAGTTGCCTGCCTGCCAGCGTGTGTGCCAGGCTCACAGCGTATACTGTGCCCACTTGCCCAGTGGACCCACTCATATCTGGTGTAACAGTAGTGTAAATTTAAAAAAAACAAAACTTTTTTGACTGTGAAACATCAGTCTGCTTGTGTTATCTAATTGCAGTTGCCTGCCTGCCTGCCAGCGTGTGTGCCAGGCTCACAGCGTATACTGTGCCCACTTGCCCAGTGCTACCACTCATATCTGATGTAACAGTAGTGCAAATTTAAAAACTAAAAACTTTTTGGACTGTGAAACATCAGTCTGCTTTTTGTGTCAGGCTCACAGCGTATACTGTGCCCACTTGCCCAGTGCCACCACTCATATCTTGTTTAATAGTAGTTTAAGTGTACATTTAAAAACAAAAAAAACTTTTTGGACTGTGAAACATCAGTCTGCTTTTTTGTGTCAGGGTCACAGCGTATACTGTGCCCAGTGCCACCACTCATATCTTGTTTAATAGTAGTGTAAGTGTACATTTAAAAAAAAATGACAGGCAGAGGCAGGCCACCCCGCAGGTGCCGTTGTGGTCATGGTGCTGTGATTCCCTTTGGCCCTAGAATAATGCCCAGTGTTCAGAGGCCACGTCCCATGAACTCAAAAATTTCTGAGGAAATAGTTGACTTTTTAACACAGGACACCCAATCTTCTATAGCTTCCGCTCCGAACCTTGACGCACCATCCTCCTCCAGCTTATCTTCGGGCAGCACCTCTCAAGTTACCCCTCGCCTGCCTGCCGCCACCACCAAAACTAGCACCACAGCCACTTCACTTGATCTGTCAGAGGAGTTTTTTACACATCAGTTGGAAGAAATTAGTGATGCACAACCATCATTGACAGAGGATGTAGATAACAGTGATATGTCTCAGTCAGGCAGCATTACAGACATGGACGTACGGTGTGATGATGATGATGTTGTACCCGCTGCTGCTTCCTTTGTTGATTTGTCAGACACAAGTGAAGTGGTTGATGATGACGATGCGTCCGTGGATGTCACGTGGGTGCCCGCTAGAAGAGAAGAACAACAGGGGGAAAGTTCAGATGGGGAGACAGAGAGGAGGAGGAGACGAGTTGGAAGCAGGGGGAGGTCGTTGCAAGGAGCTAGTGGTACAGTCAGACAGCATGCATCGGCACCCGGGGTCAGCCAGACAGCACGCCAATCAACGCATGCTGTTGCCACCACCAGAATGCCGTCATCGCAGAGCTCAGCAGTGTGGCATTTTTGTGTGTGTCTGCCTCTGACAACAGCAGCGATGCCATTTGCAACCTGTGCCAAAAGAAACTGAGTCGTGGGAAGTCCAACACCCACCTAGGTACAACTGGTTTGCGAAGGCACATGATCGCACATCACAAACGCCTATGGGATCAACACATAAGTAGAAGCAGCACACAAACTCAAAGCCACCATCCTCCTCCTGGTCCAGCATCTTCAGCCACGTCAACCACTGCTGTCCTCCTTGACCCCTCTCAACCATCCGCCACTCCGTCTCTCTTGTGGAGCAGTACCTGCTCATCTGCCCACAGTCAGGTGTCTGTCAAGGTCATGTTTGAGCGTAAGAAGCCAATGTCACAAAGTCACCCCCTTGCCCGGCGTCTGACAGCTGGCTTGTCTGAACTCTTAGCCTGCCAGCTTTTACCATACAAGCTGGTGGAGTCTGAGGCGTTCAAAAAATTTGTAGCTATTGGGACACCGCAGTGGAAGGTACCCAGCCAAAATTTCTTTGCACAAAAGGCAATCCCCAACCTGTACTCGATTGTGCAAAAGGAAATAATGGCATGTCTGGCACACAGCGTTGGGGCAAGGGTCCATATGACCACTGATAGCTGGTCTGCAAAGCATGGTCAGGGCAGGTATATCACCTACACTGCGCATTGGGTAAACCTGCTGATGGCTGCCAAGCATGGAATGCGTGGCTCTGCAGAGGAGGAGTTGGTGAAACCGCCACGACTTGCAGGCAGGCCTGCTGCCACCTCCTCTACTCCTCCTACTCCATCCTCTTCCATAACCTCCTCGGCTGAGTCCACTTCTGCTGCTGCATCTTGCTCCACATCAACGGCACCCCCCCAGCTCCCCAGGTACTATTCCACATCCCGGATATGGCAGTGTCACGCTGTCTTGGGGTTGACTTGCCTGAAAGCAGAGAGTCACACCGGACCAGCACTCCTGTCCGCCCTGAACGCACAGGTGGATCAGTGGCTGACTCCGCACCAACTGGAGATCAGCAAAGTGGTTTCTGACAACGGAAGTAATTTGGTGGCGGCATTGAAATTGGGCAAGTTGACACATGTGCCGTGCATGGCACATGTGTGTAATCTGATCGTACAACACTTTGTACATAAGTACCCAGGCTTACAGGACGTCCTGAAGCAGGCCAGGAAGGTGTGTGGCCATTTGAGGCGTTCCTACACGGCCATGGCGCACTTTTCCCATATCCAGCGGCGAAACCACATGCCAGTGAGGCGCTTGATTTGCGACAGCCTGACACGTTGGAATTCAACACTCCTAATGTTCGACCGCCTGCCCCAACAAGAAAAAGCCGTTAACGAGTATTTGTATGACCGGGGTGCTAGGACAGCCTCTGCGGAGCTGGGAATTTTTTTGCCACGTTACTGGATGGTCATGTGCAATGCCTGTAGCATCGCACCGAAGGCACCATCAGCGACATCATACCATTTGTTTTCTTCCTGGAGCATGCCCTGCGAAGAGTGCTGGATCAGGCCGTAGATGAGCGTGAAGATGAAGAGTTGTGGTCACCATCACCACCAGAAATAGCCTTATCAGCATCGCTTGCTGGACCAGCGGCAACGCTGGAAGAGGATTGTGAGGAAGAGGAGTCAGAGGAGGAATGTGGCTTTGAGGAGGAGGAGGAAGACCAACCACAACAGGCATCCCAGGGTGCTCGTTGTCACCTATCTGGTACCCGTGGTGTTGTACATCGCTGGGGGGAAGAAGATACCTTCAGTGAGATCACTGAGGACAAGGAATGGGACATGAGTAGCTCGGCATCCAACCTTGTGCAAATGGGGTCTTTCATGCTGTTGTGCCTGTTGAGTGACCCTCGTATAAAAAAGCTGAAGGAGAACGACCTGTACTAGGTGTCCACACTACTAGACCCCCGGTATAAGCATAAAGTGCCTGAAATGTTACTGAATTACTGCAAGTCGGAAAGGATGCAGCAGTTCCAAAATAAATTAAAAAGTATGCTTTACACAGCGTATAAGGGTGATGTCACAGCACAACGGGAATCTAACAGGGGAAGAGGTGAAAGTAATCCTACGACTCCCATGACCACGCCGGCAAGGACAGGATGCTTTACAGACGTGTTATTTATGGAGGACATGCGGAGCTTTATAACTCCTATGCATCGCCACAGCCCTTCGGGGTCCACCCTCAGAGAACGACTCGACCGACAGGTAGCAGACTACCTCACCTTAACTGCAGATCTCGACACTCTGAGGAGCGATGAACCCCTTGACTACTCGGTGTGCAGGCTTGACCTGTGGCCTGAGCTATCCCAATTTGCGATAGAACTTCTGGCCTGCCCTGCTTCAAGTGTCCTGTCAGAAAGGACCTTCGGTGCAGCAGGAGGTATTGTCACTGAGAAGAGAAGTCGCCTAGGTCAAAAAAGTCTAGATTACCTCACCTTTATTAAGATGAATGAGGGATGGATCCCGAAGGGACTGACATTGGGTGATACATTCGAGTAAAAAAGGCCTGATGAGATGAGCTGACTTGGGCTAAAAATGGTCCACACGCTGCTGTTTTTTATCTTCGAATGCCGGATGACTTGTGTGACTTATCCGCCACCAACTAGGGTTCAAGCCGCAATGTTTTAGGGCACTTTCTGCCTGGGAAACAAACATCAATTTTTCTGGCCGCTGCTACAGCAGAGGCTGCAACAATACCTAATTTTTCAGGCATGTGTACATGCCTAATTTTTCTGGCCTCTGGTGCAGCACTGTGGCTTCAAAAACCAAACCAATAAAAAAGGCACATAACAGGGATTAAACTGATAGGAATAGTACTACTTAACACACCACTCCTATCTGGGGCACATTAGATTGCACGCGCAGTGCCCCAAATTTGAAGTAGGAGGACCGACCAAGCATCTTTTTCCATCTCCCGGTTCCTAAAATCCATGCCATATACATGTCCTATGATAGAGGATGGAACAGGGATTAAACTGATAGGAATAGTACTACTTAACACACCTTATAATAACACAGAGAGAGGCAACGCAGAGAGAGGAGTCTGAAGAAGAGGAGTCAGAGGAGGAAGGTGGCTTTGAGGAGGTGGAATACCAAACACAGCAGGCGTCCCAGGGGGCTTGTTGTAACCTTTCGGGGACCCTTGGTGTTGTACGTGGCTGGGTGGAGGAAGAGACCTTCAATGACATCAGTGAGGACAAGGAACGGGACATGGCTAGCTTGGTATCCAACCTTGTGCAAATGGGGAGTTTACGGTTGTGCAAATGGACTGTTTGCTGTTGTTTGCGGTGCGTTAAACGGGGCGTTTGGTCTGTCACTGTGAAGCGGGTGTAACCCTTACACTACCTGATCGATACAAAATCAGACCTGATGTTTTAAAGCACGTTATTCCAAACAATTTAGGAATGTTAGGTGATTTATGACCTTTATGGATTAAAACCAGACTCTGCATCAACTATGTAATTTTACGTGGGAGTTTTGCCATGGATCCCCCTCCGGCATGCCACAGTCCAGGTGTTAGTACCCTTGAAACAACTTTTCCATCACTATTGTGGCCAGAAAGAGTCCCTGTGGGTTTTAAAATTTGCCTGCCTATTGAAGTCAATGGCGGTTCGCCCGGTTCGCCCATTCGCGAACTTTTGCGGACGTTCGGGGTTTGCAAACGGAAAAATTTAAGTTTGCGACATCACTACTCATAGATCGAGAGGTAAATAGCAGGGAATAGCTGTCTGTGTGCCCCTGGCATATGTAGCTCCAATGTGAATAGGCATTGATCTGTCAGATTGCAAGTGCTGAACATACAGGTAGGTCAGCATTGACAAGGCCATCACCGCAATAAGTGTAAACAGTAAGCGCTAAACAAGTCAAGCAAGTGCGCATGCGTATTTCCCCAATAACCACACCTCTCAAGACATTTTAAAAGTCTGCTCCCATGGGTTATAATAAACAAACATCCCTGTATAATAGTCTGCTCTCATAGGATAATGGCCCATATACTTTCCTAGTAGTCCCCCATATGGAGGCTTGTCCTGTATTTTGAGGGCTTGGGAGGTGTGTTTATCTGTGCGGTACACATGTGCACACTGTAGGCTTATGCAGAGCTATATTATTTCCCCATAGTTCTTTAGTGGCCAGGTCTATGTTGCCTTACTAGTAGATTCAGTTATATTACGTATATATCCAGCTGTACAACTGTTGTTTGCTACCCCTGTATGTGCCATTTCACCTTCGCTTTATAGTGTTATATCTTGCACTCATAGTGCCACAACATAGCACATTTTCCTGTATGATGTCCGAGTAGTCCCTCTAAGGGAGGCTTGTCTATTATAACCAATGGGAGCAGACTTATAAAATGTCTTGAGAGGTATGATTATCGGGCAATACGCATGCGAACTTGCTAGACTTGTTTAGCACTTACTGTGTACACTTATTGCGGTGATGGCCTTGTCAATGCTGACCTACCTGTATATTCAGCACTTGCGATCTGACGGATCAATGCCTATTCACATTGGGGCTACATATGTCAGGGCCACACAGACGGCTATTCCCTGCTATTTACCTCTCAATTTATGAGTTCCGTTAGAGGGTTCACCCAAAAGCTTACAGTTAGCGCACTGACTAAGGTAGGACAGTCATACTAATACACTGGTCGCCCTATAATCTAAGTAAAATGTGTAAGTTTTCATTAGCCCAAGATGGATTGTATTAACTACCACTGTAGTTCAGTAATGACCCAGACATATAAGTCTAGTGTTTTTGGGCAGCTATGATTGCTTATATGAAACCACATTGTGTTATTCTTTATAACATTGGGCTATATGTTGCCTGCTGAAGGGATATGTATATTTATTTATATATTTATATACTTATACATGTATATATTTATGTGATTGCTTGTATGGATCTGATTGCTTTTATTGATACACTGTTTACTACCGGATTTTGACACTTTGTACTGTATATATGATTTTCACATTACACTGCTATTATTGCTTGCTCTGTTGCTAGGGGCTGGTTGTCCTGGTAACTGTTTTGGTATTTTTTCACACAGGTGAAGGGTCTTGTGTAGGGGTGTAAATGTTCTGTACACATTCTGTAACACTGGTCTGATGAAGGGGAGCATTGCCCGAAACGTCAGTGAATAAACTACATTGTTTGCTGTAACTAAGACCAGAGAGTGCTGTCTCTTACTTGCTCTACCTAATCCTTATTCAGCACCCTGGCTTTGAAAGACTGTTTGTGAGAGTGCACCTTACTCGCTCCTTGTATATACAGTATATACAGTATATATATATTTTTTAACGCTTGGACATTCTCAAGGCTGTATTTGCAGTTCTACATGCGGTAATGGCAGATTCCTCTAGGATACAGTGGAAATCGGAAGTTTAACAAGTAAGCAAGCAACTTTGGGTGGTAGAAAAAGAAGAGGTAAGCCTGTATGTTAACGGGATCACTGAGTCCTGGTACAGATGTTTTGACGACATCGATGACATTTGCAGGAAAAGGTGCAGTTGACACAAGGGTACAGTACTAATAATATCGAAGTATCCTCCTGTACCTATTTCCATGCTACTCTGACCCCCATGTTGCATTAACATCTTGCTCAACTTCTGTCAGCTTTGCTTGGATCGGCTGATGTATTAACTGTTTGTTTTCCGCTGCTGGTCTAATTACCTTTACGTTTCCTACATTCTGCTTTGCTGGCAATTAACTGTCTAAAACCTGCCGCATGTCTCTGCATACTGTTTTCATCTTGACTCAATTACAGCCCTTCATAAAATGACAGTTTTTACCAAACGGAGCTCCATTAACCATGAACTGTCACTGAATGAACTGTTTTCCTAGCTCTCACTGCTGATATAACTCATCTGGATTATTCCAGAATTGCTTTGCTTAACATACTTGTATTGAGGCATTGTTATAAATGTAGCGTTCCTACCATACGGACTGTCTGCAGTATATATGTTGCATCACTGTTTTGAATCACCTTAGTGATGTATTCTATCAAACACACAAAAGGCGTTTTATTTGCTCTACGCTGTGTCTAGATAGCGGATGTTCTTTCAGTATGGTTGCTTCAGTTTATTACTAAAACCGATAACGGTCTGACTACCTCTTTGGAACAACCTATCTATTCACTTTTTTTCCGATAACTTTAACGCTATATATGTTAGTTCTCTAATTAGTCTGGTTTGCCTCAGTGGCCGGCCCTTTATATTCTAGATATTGTTCTAGTTTATCTTTTAGTATTTCATTTTGTATGAATTAAGTATTTAATGCATCTTTTGATACTTTCCTGTCCGGGTTTCTGCTCAGCTCTGTGCACAATAAATCCATTATTTTTGATATTGGATCAATAACGAGTGTTTTGTCTTTATTAAAAGACTGCTGAATTCCCAGTCTTTTTGTAAGTGTCACTATTGTGTGTCACTTTTCTTCTTAAACTTATATGTTCATATACTGTATATATGTGTGTGTGTGCAGTGATTTTACCTTATATTTAAATACAAAAGTAAATAAAGATGTCCACTACTTGAGCAGAAGTTTAGCACACTTTCAGCTCAAGAGAAATACGACATGAGTTTTTCAGTGCATCCCTATAGAAGTTTATTATTTGAGGGATTTAGCTCACCCATGTTATCCGATATTCAGATGTAAGCGCACCCTAGACTTTTGCTTGAGCATTAAAATATTACTTTCAACTTGTAATATGAGCGTGAATGATAAAGGGCCAGATTACAAGTGGAGCGGTACTTTACGTTTCCTCTATAGCGAAAACTTCACTGGAATTAAGCTTTTGCACTAGTTGAATTGTGCTGGTATTACAAGTTGAAAGTAAACTAGCAGTAACCCGACTAGCGCAAAAATCCATAGTTTTAATATTGCGTGCGCATTCACGTATTCCCCCATAGAAGTCAATGGAGAAAAAAAAGTGGGAAAAAAAACTAATACCCCACACTCGCGAAAAACACCATCACATATTCTCATTAGCGCTAACCCAACATGAAAATATGAATATTTCATATTCCAATGTTCTTTACCTAACGAAATATTTTTTATTTTTTCCTAATTAAATATGTCTACATAAATCTGATGTTTGTTTGTTTTTAAAATATGTGTATTTATACCTATATATATATATATATATATATATATATATATATATATAGATGATTATATATAGGTATATATTTATACAGATATATATATAGGAATATCTATTTAGAAATACGTATAACATATTCCCCTATGTAAAAAACATAGGAATGTGAAATATTTACAGTAAATATATTGTTAAAACATTTATTAAATATGAATATTGGATACATATCTTTTTACATGTTTTCATCTACTTAACGGCAAAAGTTTCTAATGCACTTATAGACATGTTATATACTATGTGTGTACATATATATTTATTTGTTTATATTTGTATATATGTCTTATGTATATATACAGTGGGTATTGAAAAGAATAATCCCTCTTGAAAATAATCACATTTTGTTGCCTGAAATAAAGACAGACACAGTTTTTGTTTATCCATTTGTAATTACTCAGTGCATCTTATAACATCCAAGTGAAAGGTATAACACAAACATGTCAGGCAGAAATAAAGACAATTCAAAAACAGAATCACTGAGTTGGAAAAAGGATCACCCCCTCCTAAAATTACTTGTAAACTCAATCAGGTGTAGCTTATCACCTTTTCTACAGCACACACAAAGCCATTTGACCGTCAACTGTGATCAGCTGTGGGCATATTGATTAGCTCAGCATGAAAAGAGCTTTCCTTGAGCATCTAAGTTCCTGGTAGTGCAATTGAAGCAAACAATCAACTATGGGTGGCAAGGCACTGTCAAAAGGTCTCCGGGATAATGTTGTGTACAGGCCCAAGTCAGGAGATGAATACAATAAAATATCAAAGGCTTTATCAATGCCTAGAAGCAAAGTGAAGTCTATTATTAAGAAGTGGAAGGTATTCGGTACAACACAGACCCTCTCTGGATCAGGACGTCGCTCCAAACTGGATGAAAGAGCCAGGAGGAAACTGGACAGAAAGGCTACCAAAAGGCTCACAGCAACTCTGAAGCAGTTGCAGGAATTTATGACAAAGACTGGTCATTGTGTGCATGTGACAACAATATCACAAATTCTCCACAAACGTGGCTTGTATGGGAGGGTTGCAATTAAAAATCCACTCCTCAAGAGAGGCCACATACAGGGAGTGCAGAATTATTAGGCAAATGAGTATTTTGACCACATCATCCTCTTTATGCATGTTGTCTTACTCCAAGCTGTATAGGCTCGAAAGCCTACTACCAATTAAGCATATTAGGTGATGTGCATTTCTGTAATGAGAAGGGGTGTGGTCTTATGACATCAACACCCTATATCAGGTGTGCATAATTATTAGGCAACTTCCTTTCCTTTGGCAAAATGGGTCAAAAGAAAGACTTGACAGGCTTAGAAAAGTCAAAAATAGTGAGATATCTTGCAGAGGGATGCAGCACTCTTAAAATTGCAAAGCTTCTGAAGCGTGATCATCGAACAATCAAGCGTTTCATTCAAAATAGTCAACAGGGTCGCAAGAAGCATGTGGACAAACCAAGGCGCAAAATAACTGCCCATGAACTGAGAAAAGTCAAGCGTGCAGCTGCCAAGATGCCACTTGCCACCAGTTTGGCCATATTTCAGAGCTGCAACATCACTGGAGTGCCCAAAAGCACAAGGTGTGCAATACTCAGAGACATGGCCAAGGTAAGAAAGGCTGAAAGACGACCACCACTGAACAAGACACACAAGCTGAAACGTCAAGACTGGGCCAAGAAATATCTCAAGACTGATTTTTCTAAGGTTTTATGGACTGATGAAATGAGAGTGAGTCTTGATGGGCCAGATGGATGGGCCCGTGGCTGGATTGGTAAAGGGCAGAGAGCTCCAGTCCGACTCAGACGCCAGCAAGGTGGAGTTGGAGTACTGGTTTGGGCTGGTATCATCAAAGATGAGCTTGTGGGGCCTTTTCGGGTTGAGGATGGAGTCAAGCTCAACTCCCAGTCCTACTGCCAGTTTCTGGAAGACACCTTCTTCAAGCAGTGGTACAGGAAGAAGTCTGCATCCTTCAAGAAAAACATGATTTTCATGCAGGACAATGCTTCATCACACGCGTCCAAGTACTCCACAGCGTGGCTGGCAAGAAAGGGTATAAAAGAAGAAAATCTAATGACATGGCCTCCTTGTTCACCTGATCTGAACCCCATTGAGAACCTGTGGTCCATCATCAAATGTGAGATTTACAAGGAGGGAAAACAGTACACCTCTCTGAACAGTGTCTGGGAGGCTGTGGTTGCTGCTGCACGCAATGTTGATGGTGAACAGATCAAAACACTGACAGAATCCATGGATGGCAGGCTTTTGAGTGTCCTTGCAAAAAAAGGTGGCTATATTGGTCACTGATTTGTTTTTGTTTTGTTTTTGAATGTCAGAAATGTATATTTGTGAATGTTGAGATGTTATATTGGTTTCACTGGTAAAAATAAATATTTGAAATGGGTATATATTTGTTTTTTGTTAAGTTGCCTAATAATTATGCACAGTAATAGTCACCTGCACACACAGATATACCCCTAAAATAGCTATAACTTAAAACAAACTAAAAACTACTTCCAAAACTATTCAGCTTTGATATTAATGAGTTTTTTGGGTTCATTGAGAACATGGTTGTTGTTCAATAATAAAATGAATCCTCAAAAATACAACTTGCCTAATAATTCTGCACTCCCTGTACAGTCATGACTGAGCTTTGTCATAGCACACCTAGGAGATTCTGAGGCCGCATGGAAAAAAGTGTTATAGTCAGATAAGACTAAAATGGAATTATTTGGCCTCAACACCAAACAATATATCTGGAGGTAATCCAATACAGCTCACAATCCAAATAACACCATACCTGGCTACAGTAAAGCATGGAGGTGATAATATCCTGTTATGGGGGTGTTTCTCTGCAGCAGGCAATGGAGCACTTGTCAGGATAGCAGAAATAATAGATGGGGCAAAATACCGTCAAATTCTTGAGGAAAATCTGCTGCCCTCTGCCAGGAAGTTGTCAATGGGAAGAAGGTTTACCTTCCAACATGACAGTGACCCAAATCACACAGCAAAAATTACTACACAGTGGTTGAAGGAGAAAAAGGTGAATGTCTTTGCATGACCCAGTCAGAGCCCAGACTTAAACCACATTGAATATCTGTGGCATGACTTGAATACTGCAGTCCACAAATGGTCACCATCAAATGTAACGGAACTGGAGCAGTTCTGCAAAGAAGAGTGGGCAAATATTGTTTATATTATTATATATTATTAGTAGAGACATATCCCAATAGACTAAAGGCTGTAATTAAAGCAAATGGTGGTCCAACAAAATACTGACACAAGGGGGTGATCTTTTTCCAAATCAGTGATTCTGTTTTTGAATTGTCTTTATTTTTGCCTGACATGTTGGTGTTATATCTTTCATGACATGTTGATGTTATAAGTTGCACTGAGTAATTACAACTGGTTAAACAAAAACTGTGTCTGTCTTTATTTCAGGATGCAAAATGTGATTATTTTCAAGGGGGGGTGATTCTTTTCAATACCCATTGTATGTCTATATACACAAATAAATACATTAATACATATGTACAAATATATATATAATATATACACACAGAGAGAAATGCACTCACAGGAACGAACAACCAGCTCAATACCATTGTTAGCCAGTTCTATGGCGATTTTCCATCTGGGTGCAACTTCTTTTAGAAACCAAAGTCATTAATCCAGCACACAGCGACCCTTGCACGCCACCCCAGAGGCCCACTCACGTCTCTGAATACTTAAATATATCCACAATGAGTAGCAGCAAAGAATTGTATTTATTGTATTAAACAATAAATACAATTCTTTGCTGCTACTCATTGCGGATATATATGCAAAGTAATGCTTTTCACAGAGTAGAACTTTCCTGTAGTATATCAGTCTGATCCCGCCTATTACGGTCAGTCCAGCGCCAAAATACCAGGCAACCCCAGACAATCGTTTCAGCCTTCATTGGTCCTCGTCAGTGAGGTGTAGCCATATTCCTCTAAGCACACTGAGTAAGGAGTCCACGTCTGGATTCCCCTTTTTCCCACAGGGAGACTAAATACATACAGAGAAAAGTGCACTCACAGGAATGAACAACTGGCTCAATACCATTGTTAGCCTGTTCTAGGGCGATTTACCACCTGGGTGAAACTTTTTAGCCCAGTAATGCTTTTCACAGAGTAAAACTTTCATGTAGTATATCAGTCTGATCCCGCCTATTACGGTCAGTCCAGTGCCGAAATACCAGGCAGGGAGACTAAATACACACAGAGAGAAATGTTATGAGAAGCCTGCAGGGACTTGACATGGATAAGATTTGTGTAGTGTGCTTTAGGCATGTGGCAGGCAGGGGTGTGCTGTTGGCTGGTGTGTTAGGCTGGTATGGCTGAGGGGCAAACTGGGCAGAGCTGAGGGGTTGGCTGTGCTGTACAGAGGAGGCCGTGGAGTTGAAGAACAGGCTAGACTGAGACATGTTGGCACCATGTACAAACAGCAGGAAAGTGGGGTTTTACTGTCAGGAGGCCAAGCTTAGGTGGGTTATTCTGTCCACAGAACCTGTAAGTGTAGTAAGCCAAGCTCATGTGGACAGTACCTTGTTATGCTGTGTGTGCAGCTCACTTAGTTCAGCATCAGATAATATTTGTTATGGAGGGCATTAGTGGCAAGTGCTAATAGGTGGAAGTGCTAAACAAAAAATCAATCCAGAGGCCTGTCACAGAGGGATTCCTTTCTGCCATCAGAGATTATATAAGCTGCATGTTAAGTAATCCTAGTAGGCTCTGTGTGGTTTTTACCTCTCTCTACTGGAAGTCCAGATTGTGAAGCTTGTGTCTGAGTTCTTCTTACTGAGAGATTCTCCTCTTTGCTGACAGCACATTCTACACTGAGCCTACCAGGAAGGTTTAATATACAGTCTACTTGGATCTCTGTCAGCAAAAGAAGGGAATCTCTCAGTGACAGGCCCCTAGATTGATTTTTCTTAGCACTCCCGTCTGTTTAGTATCTGCTGTTACTACCCTCAACAACAGTGTTTGACCTCAGCCACTCCTCTGCTTGATAGCTGCTGTAGCACTAAGTGTTTGGTGAAAAAGTGAGCTTAAGACGCAGCATACCAAGGTACTGCACAGCTCCTCACTGTTAAGCGTTTATCTCCTTTATTCTGAGGAATTCCCCTCTTTGCTGATAACGCATCCTACACTGAGCCTACTAGGATCTCTGATGGATGAAGAAGGGAATACCTCAGTGACAGGCTCCCAGACTGATTTCCTTAGCATTACCGCTATATGCTAGTTCTCCTCTCATCCATACCTGCCCTCCAGCTAATGCTGGATTAAGTGTTGAGTCCCTAGGATAAAAGTAGGGTGAACAAGTTGCAAGTTAGTGCAAAGCTCCTGACTGTGAAGCATTTGTCTCAGTTGTTCTGAGGAATTCCCCTCTTTTCCCAAAGCTCTTTAAATAATCCTAATAAGAAAACTAGGATGCACTGTTCGCAAAGAGGAGAATCCCTCAGAACAACTAAGACAAAAGCTTTAGAGTCAGGAGCTGTGGTAGAAGTCAGTACTTACCAACATGTTGCCGCCCTTCTTCTCAGTGACTACAGCCGTTGCTGCAGCGCTCAACCTTAAAGGCGGTGCTGAGTCTTCACCTCTCCAATACCATTATTTATACATGCTGTCAGACTTCGATAGTGAGTGAATGTTGATTCAACATTCACTCACCATCTTTCACTCATCCCAATTTAAATTTTACTCTCCAATGGCAAGCAGGCGAGTGAAAATTATGAGCCTTGTATATATACAGTATATATATATATATATATATATATATATATATATATACAGAGAGAAGTGCACTTACAGGAATGAACAACTGGCTAAATACCATTGTTAGCCTGTTTTATGGCGATTTACCACCTGGTTGCAACTTTTTAGCCCAGTAGTGCTTTTCACAGAGTAGTGCGATACGAAGATGTATATAGGAGTGCCAAAGGCTAAGGTATACAACAGGTTAATACTTCAGCAACACCACTAGTTATCTATGGGTGTGTAAAGACAACTGGATGGAATCTATTAGTTACAATACAATCCACCAAAAAAAAAGTCATATAAATGATAGTTTAATTCACATTTAGTAAAACATTAAAAACAGTTTAAAAAACAGTATAAAAAACATAGATGATCAGACCTATCTAGGTGGGATAGGATTCTGAAATCAAAATACGATCGATTTGTGGTTCAGATAATTATTCCATTATCTCAGAGAATGGTCACAACATTAATGTAAATCGTACAATTGTGACCTAAACAATGTGTGTATCAAATGGTGGCCCAAATGTGGGTATGATTCGTATATACAACTATTGTGAAAAAATTGGAAAAAAAATTCAAAAATTAAAAATAACGCCTAGATTTAGAGTTCTGCGTTAGCCGTCCAAACCAGCGTTAGGGGGTCCTAACGCTGGTTTTGGCCACCCGCTGGTATTTAGAGTCAGTTAGGAAAGGGTCTAACGCTCACTTTCCAGCCGCGACTTTTCCATACCGCAGATCCCCTTACGTCAATTGCGTATCCTATCTTTTCAATGGGATCTTTCTAACGCTGGTATTTAGAGTCTTGGCTGAAGTGAGCGTTAGAACTCTAACAACAAAACTCCAGCCACAAAAAACGCCAGTTCATAAAGCTCTTAACTACTGTGCTCTAAAGTACACTAACACCCATAAACTACCTATGTACCTCTAAACCGAGGTCCCCCCACATCACAGCCACTCTAAGAAAATTTTTTAACCCCTAATCTGCCGACCGCACACCGCAGCAACCTACATTATCCCTATGTACCCCTAATCTGCTGCCCCTAACATCGCCGACCCCTATATTATATTTATTAACCCCTAATCTGCCCCCCCCCAACGTCGCCGCTACCTAACTACACTTATTAACCCCTAATCTGCTGACCGGACCTAGCCGCCACTATAATAAATGTTTTAACCCCTAAACTGCCTCACTCTCACCTCAAAAACCCTATAATAAATAGTATTAACCCCTAATCTGCCCTCCCTAACATCGCCGACACCTAACTTCAAGTATTAACCCCTAATCTGCCGACCAGACCTTGCCGCTATTCTAATAAATGTATTAACCCCTAAAGCGAACTTAGCTAAGTCTAACCCTAACACTAACACCCCCCTAAGTTAAATATAATTTTTATCTAACGAAATAAATTAACTCTTATTAAATAAATTAATCCTATTTAAAGCTAAATACTTACCTGTAAAATAAACCCTAATATAGCTACAATATAACAAATAATGATATTGTAGCTATTTTAGGAGTTATATTTATTTTACATGCAACTTTGTATTTATTTTAACTAGGTACAATAGCTATTAAATAGTTAATAACTCTTTAATAGCTACCTAGTTAAAATAACTACAAAATTACCTGTAAAATAAATCCTAACCTAAGTTACAATTAAACCTAACACTACACTATCAATACATTAATTAACTAAACTACCTACAATTATCTACAATTAAAACAACTAAACTAAATTACAAAAAAACCCCACTAAATTACAAAAAATAAAAAAAGATTACAAGAATTTTAAACTAATTACACCTACTCTAAGCCCCCTAAAAAATAACAAAGCCCCCTAAAATAAAAAAATGCCCTACCCTATTCTAAAAAGGACCTTTTGCGGGGCATGCCCCAAAGAAAACAGCTGTTTTGCATTTAAATAAACATACAATACCCCCCCAACATTACAACCCACCACCCACATTTTCCCTAATCTAACCCAAACACCCCTTAAAAAACCTAACACTAAGCCCCTGAAGATCTCCCTACCTTATCTTCACCACGCCGGGTATCACCGATCCATCCAGAAGAGGGTCCAAAGTCTTCATCCTATCCGGCAAGAAGAGGTCCAGAAGAGGGTCCGAAGTCTTCATCCTATCCGGCAAGAAGAGGACATCCGGACCGGTAGACATGTTCATCCAGGCAGCGTCTTCTATCTTCATCAATCCGGCGCGGAGCGGGAACATCTTGAAGCAGCCGACGCGGATCCATCCTCTTCTTCAGGCGACTCCCGACGAATGAAGGTTCCTTTAAGTGATGTCATCCAAGATGGCATCCTTCGAATTCCGATTGGCTGATAGGATTCTATCAGCCAATCGGAATTAAGGTAGGAAAAATCTGATTGAATCAGCCAATAAGATTCAAGTTCAATCGGATTGGCTGATTTTTCCTACCTTAATTCCGATTGGCTGATAGAATCCTATCAGCCAATCGGAATTCAAGGGACGCCATCTTGGATGGCGTCACTTAAAGGAACCTTCATTCGTCGGGAGTCGCCGGAAGAAGAGGATGGATCCTCGTCGGCTGCTTCAAGATGGTCCCGCTCCGCGCCGGATGGATGAAGATAGATGACGCCGTCTGGATGAACATGTCTACCGGTCTGGATGTCCTCTTCTTGCCGGATAGGATGAAGACTTCGGACCCTCTTCTGGACCTCTTCTTGCCGGATAGGATGAAGACTTCGGACCCTCCTCTGGACGGATCGGTGATACCCAGTGTGGTGAAGATAAGGTAGGGAGATCTTCAGGGGCTTAGTGTTAGTTTTTTTAAGGGGTGTTTGGGTTAGATTAGGGGAATGTGGGTGGTGGGTTGTAATGTTGGGGGGGGTATTGTATGTTTATTTAAATGCAAAAGAGCTGTTTTCTTTGGGGCATGCCCCGCAAAAGGCCCTTTTAAGGGCTGGTAAGGTTAAAGAGCTGTTACATTTTTATTTTAGAATAGGGTAGGGCATTTTTTTATTTTGGGGGGCTTTGTTATTTTTTTAGGGGGCTTAGAGTAGGTGTAATTAGTTTAAAATTCTTGTAATCTTTTTTATTTTTTGTAATTTAGTGTTTTTTTTTTGTAATTTAGTTTAGTTGATTTAATTGTAGATAATTGTAGGTAGTTTAGTTAATTAATTTATTGATAGTGTAGTGTTAGGTTTAATTGTAACTTAGGTTAGGATTTATTTTACAGGTAATTTTGTAGTTATTTTAACTAGGTAGCTATTAAATAGTTATTAACTATTTAATAGCTATTGTACCTAGTTAAAATAAATAAAAAGTTGCCTGTAAAATAAATGTAAATCCTAAAATAGCTACAATATAATTATTCGTTATATTGTAGCTATATTAGGGTTTATTTTACAGGTAAGTATTTAGCTTTAAATAGGAATAAATTATTTAAAAAGAGTTAATTTATTTCGTAAGATAAACATTATATTTAACTTAGGGGGTAATAGTGTTAGGGTTAGACTTAGCTTTAGGGGTTAATACATTTATTAGAGTAGCGGCAAGGTCCGGTCGGCAGATTAGGGGTTAATACTTGAAGTTAGGTGTCAGCGATGTTAGGGAGGGCAGATTAGGGGTTAATTAAATTTATTATAGGGTTTTTGAGTCAGGAGTGAGGCGGTTTAGGGGTTAATACATTTATTATAGTGGCGGCGAGGTCCGGTCGGCAGATTAGGGGTTAATAAGTGTAGGTAGGTAGCGGCGATGTTGGGGGGGGCAGATTAGGGGGTAATAAATATAATATAGGGGTCGGCGATGTTAGGGGCAGCAGATTAGGGGTACATAGGGATAATGTAGGTTGCGGCGGTGTACGGAGCGGCAGATTAGGGGTTAATAATAAAATGCAGGGGTCAGCGATAGCGGGGGCGGCAGATTAGGGGTTAATAAGTGTAAGGTTAGGGGTGTTAAGACTCGGGGTACATGTTAGGGTGTTAGGTGCAGACTTAGGAAGTGTTTCCCCATAGGAAACAATGGGGCTGCGTTAGGAGCTGAACGCTGCTTTTTTGCAGGTGTTAGGTTTTTTTCAGCTCAAAATGCCCCATTGTTTCCTATGGGGATATCGTGCACGAGCACGTTTTTTAAGCTGGCCACGTCCGTAAGCAACGCTGGTATTGAGAGTTGAAGTGGCGGTAAATATGCCTGTACGCTCCCTTTTTGGAGCCTAACGCAGCCCTTCAGAGAGCTCTAAATACCAGCGTTGTTTAAAAGGTGCGGGGGAAAAAAAACACGCATAGCTAATGCACCCCTTCTAACGCAAAACTCTAAATCTAGGTGAATGTGAATAAAAAATTAGTGATTCAAAAATTAGTGATTAAAAAATTAGAAATTGAGCCAAGATAAACTATGCTTAGCCCAAATTAGATCAAATACCGGTATGATCAAAAAAAAAGAAAAGATGAAAAAAGGTGCTGAGAAAGTGTTCTAATATACTTTCAAAAAGTGATTGCTACAAAACCGTGTATCACAATCCTAATGTCACAATTACAATTACAGTGACAATGTTGTCTCTGACAGATATATAGACTAAACAAAGAAATCTAATGGGAATCCCTATTTAACAATGTTAATCCAACAGATAAATACTAAACAGAGATATCTATTACAGAGATATCTAATACAATCAAGCTATATCTAACAATAGCAAAATCAACATATCATTAAATGTTTTGGATAATAGGTTCAATCCATCTTTATCAAATTGAATTGCAATAAGTCCCCAAAACAAACGATTGAGTCCTAAATTCTATAGTCCTATATTGATCCGGTTAATAACTTCAAGTTGTTATTATTATTATTATTATTAGTTTGGTTTATTACCATTTGTAAAATTATTTAATTTATTATGGTACAAAATAAAAGCAAAATTAAAATTACTGCACACAATAGTGTTTTGCAATGGCTAAACAAATGCGAAGAGGGGGTGGGGTGTACATGTAGTGGGAGTGGTGTGCGCAGACAATGGGTGGGATCAGAGATGGCTAGTAACATTTTGGCCTGGCTAGTAGCTTAGAACATTAAATTTTGAGCCCTGATATATATATATATATATATATATTTTTATATATATATATACATATCCATCTTTAGACATGTATATGTAAGTATCTCTATGTTAAAGACCTTTTGCAGCTTTTTTTCTAACACCCAAGATCCCATATCTTTGAGCCCTTACAACACTTTCGTGCAATATTAAAATTAAAATAATAATAATTTTTATTAGACATTGTTATTATGAGTGTAAGTGTACTTTGTAATGTTTTTTTATGTGTTTTGTTGACACTTTTTAATTTTGCAAAACAGCTCTGAAATCGCAATAATGATTCTAGAGTAAAACATGATTGCGATCAACTTGTAATTTCAGCGCAATTAAACCGGCGCAAAAAAGCTTGCAAAAACCCTTGAGTATTCATTTGTGCACCACATGTAATATAGCCTAAAAAGCACTGTTGATGTTAGTGCACAATAGTGCTAATATTTTTGCACTCCACTTGTAATCTAGCCATAATTATGAATAATTTATGACTTTAATATATAACATTTGAGGGTTTAATACATTTCATATTCATATTTGTAGGCATATTTTATATATAAAATATTACAGTCAACATAATCCTTAAATATTTATATGATATTATAGAATATGTGTGAGTTTAAAAATGTTTCATATTTTGTAAATCTAATTGTAAAGGGTGTTCCATGTCTTTATGTTTAGTAGAGCTTATCTTTTACGACAGTCATTTATGACCTGATGAAAAAAGATTTGCACCAGCAATGTCAATTCAGCCCTAGGGCCCGAGGATCAAAGATTCTCCTACTTGGAGAGAAATTGAAGTGCAGACTTCACAGGGGCTGACACAGAGATAGTATAACAACAAAGGACATACAGTCCGAAGCTAGCTGCTTCAGCCAATCAGTCGTGCCAGCCGGGCACAGCCTTCTATATAAGCTTATAGGAAACAGGAGGCCGAAGTTCACCCTGCAGGATCCTTAAACTTAACTATTTGAACCTGTGCATGCGGAACGTTGATTGTTTAATCAGTGCAGGATGCTATTCAAATGCTACATGAGGAGTCTAGTCATCTTACACTGAGATGCAAGGCTGTCATTAGGAGATTGATAGATTGGAGACCTGGGAATATTTCCAGAGCAGATCAGTCGGTGTGCTTGCTGGATGGCTTTAGAGGTCCAGACTGCTTGTTTAGCATGTTTTATTGCTCTGCATCCTGTGAGTATTTTTAATCTTAATACTTATCACATCTGTCAAAAGTACTGCATTTGGGGCGCACCTCTTTTTGTTTTGCTTTTTTCACAGGGGCTGAACTCACTGAATGACCAAACAGAAGGGCAGAACTCTCCAGCACTGCAACATCTCTGTAATTTCTGTATCTGAAGGAGAGACAAGACCAGTGTAATATAGCACTGCATGATATGAGAGTTTTGTTACACTTACTCTTTGTGCTTTGTATGTTATATTACTTTACGCTTCAGATTGGGTCCTTTCAGTATTATTACATTTAAACTTTGCACTTTCTATTTTATATTTTAATACATTTAGATTTAAATCCAGCTGAATTCTGATCATGGGCTAGATTACAAGTGGCATGCTAACATTAGCGCGTGTGATATTAAAAAATCATGTCCGCATTAACTTGCCTGTGTTTTACAAGTTGAAAGTAAACACAACTGCAAGAATGCAAATTAAATTTGCCCTTGTCGGGTTAGTGCAACTAAAGTCCTCATGTAAAGGGTTAGGGCTAAATAAAAAGTTGTACCAAACACAACATAAATACATTAAAATAAAGTGCTACACTAATATATACACTATCTAATACAAAATATGCATATAAATATAAAAAAGTTAGAAGGGTCAAGAGGTATATTGTATATGAAAAGATATTTCAATGGAAAGGGTTATAATGGATATATACATTCATATACATGTCTAAATATGTGTATATATATGTACATACATATATTTAGACATGTATATATATATATATATATATATATATATATATATATATATATATATATATATATATATATATATATATATATATACTTTGGAACCCTTTCCACTCAAGTACCACCTGAAAACATGAAAAATAATTTTATTCAGTTGTAATATTTAATAATGTGTTTTACTATGTATGTACTGTAATTATTTTACACTCCAATGCTCTTTACATAGGTGAAAATGTTCTATGTATATTTAAATAGATATTCCTACATACAGTATTTCTGTATACACCTAAACCTAGATATATATATATATATATATATATATATATATATATATATATATATATACTGTATATATATATATTTATATACATATAAATATGTATAAAATATATATATATATATATAATATATATATTTATAGTTATAGATATATATTTTGCAAAAATACATCAGATGTATTTAGAGATATCAATTTAAATAAAAGATAATTTTCTTCTATGCGAAGAACATTGGAGTGTAAAATATTCATAACTACCTTTGGTTTAGCGAGTTGGTCTAATTCTGTGTTGGGTCAGCGAGCGATAAGTGTTTTTTCCAGTTAACGTGCTCTATTAAAGTCTTTGGTGACAAGTTAAACCGGTTGCTTACCAGCTTTATGCAGGTGAAGTTTGCTCAAAATTCACAATACACTCAGCTGTCAGCTTTTCAGTTTTTGGAGAAATACAAAGTACTATGTAATTTGTAAAAGATAAACATAAATATACAAAGTATGATCCTAATTTGTTAAACAGAAACTGTGAAGGCATAATCAGAATATGTAAAATCCCAATCCTAAAAACACTGCTGTATACAAAATAAAATACAAAATAGACAATGCAAAGTTTAAATGTAATTAAACTTAATCTGAAGTGTAAAGTGATAAAAAATACAAAGCACAACAAGTTAATTCAGCAAAACTGTCATATCATGCAGTGCTATATAGCATTGGGCTTGTCTCTCCTTCACATTCAGAAATGCAGAAAATGCCTCTGAGAAGTAAAGCAAAATCTGCCTTTTAAGAATTTAATTAGGGATCTCGCAGAGCTGGAGGATTATTTTAGATCATCTCGCCTCAATAGAGAGCTTTAGATCAACAGGCCCTTAAAGAGATATGAAACCTAAAACTGTTCTTTTATGATTTAGAGAGAGCATACAATTTTAAATAGACAGGTGCATTCTGCAGCTTCTTTAGCTGCCGAATGAGGAAAAAGGTGGCTACTTGTGGCCTTTGGCTTTTTTTGGAGCCAAATGTATTCTTGTGAAAATGCATTACACTAAAATCTGTGCATATCCAGATCATAGTGTGTTGAACTTTCCAAAGTAGGAATTCGGCCCCGAAAAAGCCGAAGGCTGATCTTCCGCATTAGTTAGCTGCCGAATGAACACATCTAACTTTAAACAACTTTCCAATTTACTTATATAATCAAATTTACTTAATTATCTTGGTATCCTTTGTTAATGGTGCAGAAATGCACTACCGGGAGCTAGCTCACATCAGGCGAACCAATGAGAAGAGGAATGTATGTGCAACCACCAATAAGCAGCTTGCTCCAAGTAGTGAATTGTTGCTTCTGAGCTTATCTAGTAATGCTTTTCAACAAAGTATACTAAGAGAATGAAGCAAATATAATAATTTGGAAGGTTGTTTAAAATTAAATGCTCTATCTGAATGATGGAAGTTTAATTTTGATTTATTATCCCTTTAAGGGTTCAATCAGATGCAAGCATTATCCAAAACACATCATTAAATAACATTTAAATCAGTTACTTGTGAATAATGAATTATGGTTATTTTTCTATAAAGATTTTTCTCATTTGGTTGTGTATTATGATACAAACCACTATCTTAATGTACTACTCATAGTTTCATAAATTTAGGTTATGCTTGCAGTTCCTTGTGGTAATTATTCACAATGTATTGAAATACTTAAAGTGAAGGTAAATTTTTATGATCAGCAAAACATGGATGCAATATTTAACAATAGTATATTGAGATCGCTATGTTTTTTTTTTTTTTTTACTGATTCTATTTTTTTTAATATATATTTTCCTTACCGTCATTAGCCTTACTCCGCCCATCCTCCACTTCCTATATTTTGCTTCCATTTACGTATAGAGCGGTCCCACCCGCTCTATATGTAGGAGTAATGCGCATTCACGAGTATGGAACGCATTGCGCATGCGTGACTCGTTGATCGTGGCCGCAATGCGCATGCGATTTTACGCGATTTTCCCTGTTGCTTACATTTCTAACATTGGCAATCAAAATACAGAGCCATACCTGTTAGTCTTCAGCTATGCGCATGCGCGAATCGGGAACGCGCGCCCGACATCAATATGGGTAGAAGAGCTTTGGCGCATGCGCAGTTGATCAGATAATGGGATGACGTAGCTTCATGGCCGCCGATCGGCCAGAAACTCAATTGGACGAAAAATACACGTGACCTGTAAGTGAATTAGCTATAGAAAAACGGGCAGATTAGAAAATCGGATAAATTTGACTTTATTTTCAGAGAAAAAGGTATTTAGATGTAACTTTAAAAAAACACAGATGAATTAAACTACTATTATTTTTAACTAAACAATGTAACTGTGTATAGCAGATCACGTAAGTTTACCTTCACTTTAAGCTACTAATTTTTACATAAAATTACACCTGTGTTTATATACTGTTCTCCAAAAAAACATAGACAGGCATCTCAGCAATGCAGCTGATAACCTGGCAGAGATATTTCTACCGTTAGAATGATTTTTCTATAACTCTGGCGCCAGCATTTCCTGGGGTGATTTAGGAGGAAGTGAAATAAATTTGAGCAGATAGTTGACTTGATTAAGGGCTTTTTTTTTACTGTGAAGAGGTAAACAGGGAGAGGGAAACAAAATGTTTATTACAAACCTTAGGGGAGAGCACAAAAGCTACACAAAGATTTGTTGTTAAAAACCTAAATGTAATATTGACTTTAGTTGGCCTGAGATTTTATAAAACATTTTACTGAAGAATAATCTCTTTTTACTTCATTTTACTGAAGAATAATCAGACTCATTTTGAAAGAAGTCTGACTTCACTTACTAATAAAAACACATCATTATTATTGAATCTTGTTCGTAATCCATTATTAGAACATAAATGAACAAAACAGCTTAAACAGGAACATTCAGGCCTAGATTACAAGTGGAGAGCAAAAATATAAGCACTAACACCGCACAAGTTAAATCAATAGTGCTCCCATTCTTGTACTCACGTTACGTTAGATAAAAGTAAAAAGTTTGCACGCAAGTGAAAGATTCAGGTGCGCTAACATCATATAGCACACTAACTAATTTTCCCCCTAGACTTCTATAGGGCGCGCTACAAAACCCTCTTCTGGCTTTTGCTCATGTGCTAACCTGAAGGTACGTTAAGCCAACTGTGCTAAAGCCAAAGAGATCATTAAGAAAGATTTGTTCTTCATTTAAAAGAAAATCTTATTTTTATTTATTTAAGTAAACTTTTCTTTGGAGAGAAGAACAAAGTATTTCTATAAAAAAACCATAATCACTTTTTTTAAAAGGGATATGATGCGGTGTTTAACTGGGAAGGGCTGCAAAGTGTATATATACACAGTATGTGTAAATATTTGTATGTGTGTATATGTGCACACATACATACAGTACAAGGCAAAAGTCTTAGGCCATCATTAGATTGGTTGTTTTAGTAAAGTTTTAATGGCCATCCATATTCATTTTTCTGTCTCTTTATTAAGATACAAACAGAAAATACAGGAAATATGTACACAAAATATAAAAAACACAATTTTCAGAACAAAATTACTTCTTCAGGCAAAAGTCAGTATTTAGTGTGACCTCCCTTGGCACTAAGTACATCTTGAACTCTTTTGGAGAGACTGTCCTCAAGTTTTCTGAAGTAATCTTCTGGTATATTATACCAGGCTTCTTTCAGCACCTCCCAGAGTTCTACTTTAGACTTATATTGTCTTTTATTTATTTCTCTGTCCAGGTGAGCACATTCTGCCTCTATAATATTAAGGTCTGGGCTCTGTGGAGGCCAGTCCATGACTGTCAGTGTTTTATCAGCTGTTTTTCTCTCCAAATATGACTTTACTGCATTAGCAGTGTGCTTGGGATCTTTATCATACTGAAAAATAAAACCATTCCCAATCAGGTGCTTTTCATAAGGAATGGCATGATGAATTAAAATCTGTCTGTACTTTTCAGCATTCATGATCCCATCAATTACAGACAAAATCTCCAACACCACTGGTATAAATGCAGCTCCAAACCAAGACAGACCCTCCACCATGTTTCACTGAAGGCCACAAGCACTCATTTTTCCATCTCTATTCAACTCTTCTTCTCACATATTGTTGACAATTGAACCCAAAAAATTCAAACTTGGATTTGTCACTCCATAATACTCTTTTCCACTGACCTTCATTACAATCTTTGTGAGCTTTAGCATATCTTCAGCCTTTTCCCCATGTTCCCCTTCTGGAAAAGTGGTTTCTTGACTGTTACCCTTCCACAAAGGGACTTCTTCAGGTCTCTCAAAGAAGAAACTCTGAGAAACTTCTCATCAGATTTTGAAAGTTTTCTTGGCCTTCCAATTCTTTTTTTGTCATTGATCTCTTCTGATTCTTCAAATTTCTTTATAACAGCTTGAATACCACATCTTGAGTATCCAGTTTGTTTGCTGATTTCCCTTTGAGAGTAGCCTTACTGATGCAAAAGTATGATTTATGTCTGTCAAATTCTGTGATCTTTGGCATTTTTAATGGAATGATATGATTGAAAGATGGTCTTCCAATGAATATAAGTCATACCACGTGTATGTAATGCTCAAGCATATCTTGCACAAACTTGGTGTAATAGACCTTTTTCACAGCAGTCATTTTGATATGAAATAATAGGACAAATACAGGTGTTAGCAATTACATTAATTAGTGTTCCATTCCATTTAGGTTTATGAGAGCCAGGTTCCTGCTATTGCTCAAGTGTAAGGTGAGGTCACACTAAATACTTGCCATAGAAGCTTTTTTTTCTAGATTTCTTCTTTTTTTTAAAACTGCATACAAATATCCTGTATTTTCTGGTTGTATTCTAATAAAGAGACAGAGAAATAATTATATATGGTCATTATACCAATGCTAAAACAACAAATCTAAGACTTTTGCACAGCACTGTATATACAATCACACACATACAAATATATACACACACACACACACACACACACACACACACAATATATATATATATATATATATATATATATATATATATATATATATATTGTAACAGGAAACACTTTTAACCACGGTCTTCTAGGGCACAAATGCAGCACAGAACAATCCACTGTAGTTTAAAAGGCTTTATTTTTCACAGCAATAACAAACAGGCAGTTCATTTTCAAAAGAGGGAAATCCTTCCTCTGCAGCAAAGTTAAGTACTTTTAAATGTGTCCCAGCACTTCACAGCATTCCACAAGTGCTTTGTAAAAATAATGTCCTTTTACAGTTCACAGGAACAAAAGTCTTTTACACAGTGTAACAAACACACACACCAGCCTCTGTAGCTGTGTACCACTGTCTCAAGGCCTAAGTGAGGCTGCTATTTAAACCCTCACAACTTCTAATTAGCCACACCTGTGATTAGCTGCTGGACCACTTCACAGCTGTCTGGGATAATCAAATACACACTCTTTCTCCCTGGGGTTTTAACTGAAAGGAGAAATAGCATGTACAATGCTTGGTCTTAAATATCTTCCATTTATAACCAGGCCTTGCTTTCTGTCACATATCCTCCCCCCCAGCTCACACCCAGTGGGTTGAGCAACCATGGACATCAATGAATGTATCCGAGACAAACCATCAGCATTGCCCTGCAAAAGACCAGCCCTGTGCTCAACAGTAAAATTGAAGGGTTGCAAGCTAAGAAACCACCTAGTAACCCTTGAATTTGTTTCCTTATTCTGACTCATCCATGTGAGAGGAGCATGATCTGTTATTAATTTAAATTTTCTTCCCAACAGATAGTACCTAAGGGTCTCTAAAGCCCACTTAATGGCAAGGCATTCTTTCTCCACTATAGAATAGTTATTTTCCTGTGAAATAAGTTTTCTGCTTAGGAAAAGGACAGGATGCTCTTCTCCCTGACACTCCTTCAAGAGAACTGCTCCTAAACCAACATCAGAGGCATCTGTCTGTACAATAAACTCTTTAGCGAAATTGGGGGTTACCAAAACTGGATGGGCACAAAGGGCATCTTTCAAATGCTTAAAAGCTTGTTCTGCTTCTGGGGACCATTTTATCATAATTGGGGCCCTTGCTTTTGTGAGATCTGTCAAGGGTGCCGCAATTGTAGCGAAATTCGGGATAAACCTTCTATAATAACTAATTATCCCAATAAATGCTCTTACTTGTTTTTTAGTTAGAGGCTGTGGCCAGTTCTGTATGGCCTCTACTTTTGTTGTCTGAGGTTTAACTAATCCTCTACCAATAGTATAACCCAAGTACTTAGCTTCCTGTAAACCAACAGTACATTTTGCAGGATTGGCAGTTAACCCAGCGGACCGTATTGCATCAAGTACTGCTTGAACTTTTGGAAGATGGGATTCCCAATCTGTACTATAAATTATAACATCATCCAAATATGCTGCCGCATAACGAACATGGGGTTTCAGAATTCTATCCATCATCCTCTGGAATGTTGCCGGGGCCCCATGTAAACCAAATGGCAACACCGTATACTGAAATAAGCCCTCTGGGGTTGAAAAAGCTGTCTTTTCCTTTGCTTGACTAGTGAGAGGCACCTGCCAATACCCTTTCGCTAAATCAATTGTAGTGAGATAACGTGCTTTTCCTAGCCTTTCTATCAACTCATCTACTCTAGGCATTGGGTAGGTGTCAAATTTGGAAACACAATTAAGCTTACGAAAGTCATTACAGAACCTTAATGAACCATCCGGCTTTGGAACAAGCACGATTGGACTGTTCCACACACTTTGTGATTCCTCAATTACCCCAAGCTTTAACATTTTTTCTACCTCCAGTTTAATAGCCTTTCTACGAGCCTCAGGGACCCTATAGGGTTTAAGGCAGACCTTCTTCCCTGGTTCTGTTATTATGTCATGCTTAATAACATTAGCTTTTCCTGGTACCACAGAAAATACCTCATTGTTCATTCTAATAAAATCCTTGACCTCTCGCTTCTGATGTACAGATAGGGTTTCCGATATATTTACCTCTGGTTCAGTGACAGGGAGTTCTGTAGGTTTTAAGGTAACTAAAACTTCCCTATCTTTCCAAGGGTTTAACAGATTTATATGATATATTTGCTCAGGTTTCCTTCTCCCTGGCTGACTTACTTTGTAATTAACATCATTTATAACCCTGATATTATTTCTTGCCTCTACCAATGTTGGATCCTCCCATTGGGCTTTTTTAAAATTACCAGGGCCACCAACCAGATCTATCAAATTATCAATATTTTCCGAGCTAGTACTTGGTACTTCATTACTCTGAGAAGGTTGATCACCTACTAATACAGGCATAGGGCAATAAATCTTATTTTTCTCCTTTTCAATGGAACCCCCTTCAAAATCAGTTTCAGAGAAAGGAAATACATAAATATGAGAAGTTTGACATATTTCTGGAGATTCCCATAACTCCAGAAATTTTGGAAAATTTCTCCCTATCACCACCTCATGGGCTAAATTTGGTACTACACCAACACAATATTTTAATTTACCACACTGAGTCTCAATCTTCACCTCAGATGTAGGATATTCCCGTTTATCTCCATGAACACAGATAATTCCCATTTTTTTCCCATAATCTAATACTGCATCTGGTACTAAAGATTTAGCCACTAGTGTGACCATACTTCCTGAATCAAGCAAAGCCCTAGACTCTTTACCATTAACCGTCACAGTACACCAATGGGAATCATTATTAACAGAGCTGTTGCTATTAGACAATAGTGAATGTGCAACATTAAGTCCATAAATTCATCTTTATCACAGTCTCTAGCAATATGCCCAACCTCATTACATTTAAAACATCTTACAGGTTGGTTATATTTAAATGTTTCCTTAATTCCTGGGGAAATGTCTCTGGTGTTTTGCCTATACACCTGCTGCTCTCTTATCCCCTTTATCCCCTGAACAGTCTTACCAGTTCTTGTAGAGCTCTGGGACTTGGGATTGTGGGGCTGATCCATTGAAGATTGTTGCAAAACTTCTCCTGAAGCTATAAATCTTTCGACCAATACAATCAACTGATCCGCTGTTTGAGGATCACCTTGATTAACCCACCGCCGCAGGGAAGCAGGTAATCCACGCTGAAACCGGTCCATCACCAGTAGTTCCACTATTTTGGTAGCCGAATTAACCTCTGGTTGCAGCCACTTCCTGGCAAGGTGTATAAGGTCCAACATCTGGGATCTTGCAGCATTTTGAGATGAAAACATCCAGGAATGGAATCTTTGTGCACGGACTGCCGAAGTCACCCCCAGGTGTGCAAGGATTTCTGCTTTCAATTTCTCATAGTCACTGGCTTGTGCTGGCTCTAAATCAAAGTAGGCCTTCTGAGGTTCACTACTAAGAAATGGCGCAAGTATACTCGCCCACTCAACTGTCGGCCATTTTTCTCTTTCTGCTGTGCGTTCAAATGCCAAAAGATACGCCTCAACATCATCAGCTGCTGTCATTTTTTGAAGATAATGACTAGCCCTTATTACTCTGGAACCTTGGCTGCCACCAACATATTCAGAGTTCAGTCTTTCTGATATGGCTTGAACCTCTCGTTGCAGAGTCTGTGTAGCACTTTGCTGCTCCTCCCAGGTCTTCCTGAATGTCTCAGCTTGCACAGCAGCCATCTGTTGTATCAACAATTCAGTGTTCTCCTTCTGTGATTTAGCCAGCAGCATAGCACTCTCTGACTGGACCAAGACCAACTGTTGCAGTGCTGCACTATTTTCAGAAGCTTTTCTGTTAGTCTCTTGCTGTATAGCATTAGAATGGATGAAAGCTTTAATGACTTCCTCCATGTTGCTTGCAGATTATTATGCCCACAGACTTACAACGTGGTTGCCCGTATTCTCCACCAAGTGTAACAGGAAACACTTTTAACCACAGTCTTCTAGGGCACAAATGCAGCACAGAACAATCCACTGTAGTTTAAAAGGCTTTATTTTTCACAGCAATAACAAACAGGCAGTTCATTTTCAAAAGAGGGAAATCCTTCCTCTGCAGCAAAGTTAAGTACTTTTAAATGTGTCCCAGCACTTCACAGCATTCCACAAGTGCTTTGTAAAAATAATGTCCTTTTACAGTTCACAGGAACAAAAGTCTTTTACACAGTGTAACAAACACACACGCCAGCCTCTGTAGCTGTGTACCACTCTCTCAAGGCCTAAGTGAGGCTGCTATTTAAACCCTCACAACTTCTAATTAGCCACACCTGTGATTAGCTGCTGGACAGCTTCACAGCTGTCTGGGATAATCAAATACACACTCTTTCTCCCTGGGGTTTTAACTGAAAGGAGAAATAGCATGTACAATGCTTGGTCTTAAATATCTTCCATTTATAACCAGGCCTTGCTTTCAGTCACAATATATATATATATATATAAATACACACACATTTGAACCCTTGCCAGTCAAACACCTTGACCTATAACTTGTCCCTTTTAAACACTTTTGTCACACCCGTGCCTAGGATTGAACCTGGGACTCCTGATTTGCAGTCTGCAGCCCTGTTTCTGCGACACCATAGGGCTTTAACTTGTGCTTCGGGAGACTTGTTGCCTGCACTGGTTGTGCTCTTTAGCTCCACCTGCCTGCCAGCTGCAGACAGTTATCTCGTCAGCACTTTTATAAAAGGCAGCCTCACAGACCTTTCCATTCCCTGACATTGTGGTTCTACCAGTCTGTTAGTGCCTCTGTCCTCACCTACGTTCCTTTTTGTTTTGTTCCTCTTCTTACTGAATTTGGCTTGCCTCTTGACTACCCTCTTGGATTTCCATTTCTTTTATGAATGATTGGACTACTGTTCTGGTATACCGAACTTGGCCTTGTCTCCTGACTGCTCTAACAGATTCTCCCTGTATTTGGGGACTTATCAGACTGCTCTCAGGCGTCTGACTCTCAGCTTTCCTCTTGGCTATTCTCTTCACCATCCTGTCACTGCTACCTGTTATCCTGTGTCACCATCCTGCCTTCTCTGTTATCCTGCTCATGCAGAGGGCACCTGCCAGGTATCCTTTTTCAGTGCATAGGCCTGCAGAGGGTGCTATCCAAGTTCCAGTATCCAGCTACTGCATCCAAGCTCTGCAGGGAGTGTCTGTCAAGTTCCTGTATCCAGTTCCTGTACTCTAGGTCTGCAGATGGTGTCTGTCAAATTCCTGTACCCTAGCTCTACAGATGGTGTCTGGCAATTTCCTGTACCAAGCTCTGCAGAGGGTGTCTGTTAAGTCCTGTACCCTAGCTCTATAGAGGGTATCTCCCAAGTGCCAGTCTCCATTTCCTGCTTCCAAATTCTGCACAGGGTATCTGTCACATACTAGTATCCAGCCATTGTACTCAAACTCTGCAGTGGGTGTCCACCCAGCTTCTGTATCCAGTTCCAGTCTTCAGCCTCAAGTGGACATTCCACTCTTTGGCCTCAAGTGGGCATTTCAGACTTCGGCCTCGAGTGGGCATTCCAGTCTTTGGCCTCAAGTTGGCATTCTTTTTCCTTGACCTAGTGAGGGCATTCTTGTCTTTGACCTCAAGTTGGAACTCCAGTCTCAGTCTTAGTTGGGCATTACAGTTCCTGGCTCTGTAGTGGGCATTTCCTCTGAATCCCATGTGCAACACATAACTTTCAACTTGTAATATGAGTGGTTTAGTTCTGTATCACAGTTTTGATCTCCACTCGTAATCTGGCCCTAAATACTTTATGTGGGTCACGTACTGAATTAAGAACTTACAATAGTGTTTATATTTAAGCAGAAAAAAAACCTCAAAATCGGCTTAGCACAGGGGCATGAAGAAATCTTAGCAGTGTAGGGTATATATAGTTAAAGGGACAGTCAAGTCAATATTAAACTTCCATGATTCAGATAGGGCATTCAATATTAAGCAACTTTTCAATTTACTTTTATCATTAAATTTGCTTTGTTCTCTTGGTATTCTTTGTTGAAAGCTAAACCTAGGTAGGCTTAAACTGATTTCTAAGCTGTTGAAGGGCGACTCTTATCTCAGTGTATTTTGACAGTTTTTCACAGTTAGACAGTACTAGTTCATGTGTGTCATACAGAAAATAAACATTGGTCTCACTCCCGTGGAGTTATTTATGAGTCAGCACTGATTGGCTAAAATGCAATCTGTCAAAAGAACTGAGATAAGGGGACAGTCTGTAGAGGCTTAGATACCATGTAATCACAGAGGTAAAAATAGTATTAATATAACAGTGTTGGTTATGCAAAACTGAGGAATGGGTAATAAAGGGATTATCTATCTTATTAAACAATAAAAAAATGTCAAGTAGACTGTCCCTTTAAGATGTACAGACTGACAGTAAAGCAATATCATAACATCTATACGATAATCATGTTTGTAACGCATCCATCGCCCGTTGTCAGTTGCGCGCGCAACCAAAAGAATGTAGGCTACGCGGGCAGCCAAACAAAGCATTCAACCAAAAATCCTAACCTAACCACCCGCACAAAATATTAACAAAAAAACCTAACCGCCGAAAACAAAGTATTAACAACAACTAAAAAGCACCTGCAAGAAGTATTAACAAAAAAACAACTAACCACCCGCACAAAATATTAACAAAAAAAAACCAAACCGCCCCGCACAAACTATTATCAAAAAAAACCTAACCACCCGCATGAAGTATTAACAAAACAAAACTTATCACCCACACAAAGTATTAACGAAAAAAAACTAACCGATTGCATAAAGTATTAACAAAAACAAACTAATCGCCCGCACAACGTATTAACCAAAAAAAACCTAACCCTTAAACCCCCACAACACAAAATACCTTATTACACTATTAACCCCTAAACCGCAAAATCCTTCACAACTACAAATACCTAATTACAATATTAACCCCTAAACCTCCAAACCCCACAATGCCAACTACCTAATTACACTATTAACCCCTAAACCGCCAACCCCCCACAACGCAAAGAATTTATCTAATCACTAAGCCCCTTAACCTAACACCCCCTAAGTTAACTCCAATTATATAAAATAAAAAAAATTGTAAAATGTAAAATTAAATTAAAAAAAACTAATATTACAAAAATTAAAAATTACAACCCCCCCACTAAAATTACAAAAAAAAAAAAATTACAGAAAAAATAAACGTAATTATCCAAAATAAAATTTTTTAAACCTAAACTAATATCCCTATAGAAAAAGCCCCCGACAAAATAAAAAACGAACCCTAATCTAACACTAAACTACCAATAGCCCTTAAAAGGGCTTTTTGTAGGGCATTGCCCTAAGTTGAACGGCTCTTTTATCTAAAAAAAAATTACAAAGTACTCCCTAACAGTTAAACCCCCCACCCAACCAACCGCCCAAAATAAAAAACCTAAGTCTAAAAAGTTCCTGAAGTCCGGTGGTGAAGATCTTCTTCCAGGCGGCTCTAACTTCATCCAGTGCGGGGACATCTTTTATCTTCATCCGGAGAGAAGGCAATGCGGAGCGGAGGTGACCGCGGAGCATGACTGGTGAGCAGGACTGACGTGGAGGTTCCTCTTCTTGCGGTCGCCGCCACACACTGAGGATTGAATGCAAGGTATCCCATTTATATTAGGGTACCTTACATTCCTATTGGCTGAAATTTTTTAATCAGCCAATAGGATGAGAGCTACTGAAATTTAGTTGTTCTCATCCTATTGGCTGATTTAAAAATTTCAGCCAATAGGAATGCAAGGTACCTAAATGGGTCTCTCTTTTTTGTACCTAAATGGGGTACCTTGCATTCAATATTCCGACCGCATGAAGAGTCTCCTCCACGCTGGTCCTGCTCCGCGATCACCGGTCCAGCTTCGCGGTCAACTTCGCTCTGTGCCGCCTTTGCTCCAGATAAAGATAGAAGATGTCCCCACGCTGGATGAAGATGTCACACCTGGAAGAAGACCTTCATCGCTAGATTTCAGGAACTGTGAGTACCTATTTCGGGGTTAGACTTAGTTTTTTTTTTTGGGTGTTTTTTTTTTTAGATTAGGGGCCAAATTATCAAGGGCCGAATGGCCCCTGATCCCCCTGTTTTCTGCGGGAGCCTTCAGGCTTGCCAGAAACAGGAGTTAAGAAACAGCGGTTTTAAGACCGCTGCTTATTAACTGGTCCGCCCCTCTGAGTGGCTGACAGCAATCAACCTGATCAGATACGATCGGGTTGATTGACAACCCCTGATAGCGGTCGATTGGCTGTGAATCTGCTGGGGGCGCATTGCACAAGTAGTTCACCAGAACTGCTTGTGCAATGATAAATGCCAACAGCGTATGCTGTTTGCATTCAGCAATGGCTGAGCGACTAATGTCGGATAGACGTTTAATAAATCGGCCCCTAGGGATTTTTTATTTTTTAATGGGCAGCAAAGGAGCTGATTGCCCTTTTAAGGGCATAGCCCATACAAATGCCCCTTTAGGGGCAATGGGTAGCTTAGGTTTTTTAGACTTTTTTTTATTTTGGGGGGTTGTGTGGTTGGGGGATTTACTTTTAGAGGTACTTTGTAATTTTTTAAGGTAAAAGAGCTGTTTAACTTAGGGCAATGCCCTACAAAAGGCCCTTTTAGGGCTATTGGTAGTTCATTGTTAGATTAGGGGGTGTTTTTTATTTTGGAGGTGGAGTTATTTTTATAGGGGTATTACATTAGCTTTAATTTATTTTTTATTTTCGATAATTTTGTTTATTTTTTCAGTAAAAATATTATTGCCTAGCAATATATAATGTAGTTACAAGAAATGTTGGTACATTCCAGACAAAATTAAAATGCAAACAGGTGAATTTCATTTTTTAATAGAAGCATTTTTGCAATGTGCCTGTATTAGCAAAAAGGATTCTAGTAAAAGCTATAGCTGTTTCAAAGAGTAGATTTATTAAAGGGACAGTCAAGTCCAAAAAAACATTTCATGTTTCAAATAGGGCATGTAATTTTAAACAACTTTCCAATTTACTTTTATCACCAATTTTGCTTTGTTCTTTTGGTATTCTTAGTTGAAAGCTAAACCTAGGAGGTTTATTTGCTAATTTCTTAGACCTTGAAGGCCACCTCTAATCTAAATGCATTTTGATAGTTTGTCACCACTAGAGGGCATTAGTTCACGTGTTTCATATAGATAACATTGAGCTTATGCATGTGAATTTACCATGGAGACAGCTCTGATTGACTAAAATGCAAGTCTGTGAAAAGAACTGAAATAAGGGGGCAGTATGCTAAGGCTTACATACAAGGTAATTACAGAGGTAAAACGTGTATAATTATAACTGTGTTGGTTATGCAAAACTGGGGAATTGGTAATTAAGGGATTATCTATCTTTTAAAACAACAACAATTCTGGTGTTGACTGTCCCTTTAAGCTGCATAAACAGCTTTTTGGGCTATGTGGAGCATGTTTGCATAAGCAAGCCTTCTGCCATAGATTTAATAAGCAGAAACTGCTTCTTTTGCCTCTCTGTTGCGAACCTGTCCGCCTGCAGGGATAGTAAAAATACCCCCAAGTGAACTTAAAGAGCCACTAAACACAGTAAAATTGCATAATCAATAAACACATAATGAAAAGACAATGCAAAAGCACTTAGTTTGAATATATGGCTAGATTACGAGTTTTTGTCGGTAAGGCTTGCGGCTCTAATGCTCCTTTTTTTTCCCACCGCTACCTTAAGCCAACGCTGGTATTACAGGTTTTTTTAACCTGGTGTTAGCCGGAAAAAGGTGAGCATAGAGCAGAATTTAGCTCCACATCTCACCTCAATACCAGCGTTGCTTACGGTAGCGGTAAGCCGGCAAAAAGTGCTCGTGCACGATTTCCACATAGGAAACAATGGGGCTGAGCTGGCTGGCTGGAAAAAAACCTAACACCTGCAAAAAAGCAGCGTTCAGCTTCTAACGCAGCCCCATTGTTTCCTATAGGGAAATAAAAAATATGTCTGCACCTAACACCCTAACATGAACCCTGAGTCTAAATACCCCTAATCTTACACTTATTAACCCCTAATCTGCTGCCCCCGACATCGTCGCCACCTGCATTTTATTATTAACCCCTAATCTGCCGCTCCGGACACCGCCGCCACCTACATTATACGTATAAACCCCTAATCTGATGCCCCCAACATCGCCGACACCTACATTATAATTATTAACCCCTAATCTGCCTGCCCTAACATCGCCGACACCTACTTACATTTATTAACCCCTAATCTGCCACCCCCAACGTCGCCGCTACTATAATAAAGTTATTAACCCCTAAACCTAAGTCTAACCCTAACACCCCCCTTATTGAAATATAATTTAAATACATCTAAATAAAATAACTACAATTAAATACATTATTCCTATTTAAAACTAAATACTTACCTGTAAAATAAACCATAAGATAGCTACAATATAACTAATAGTTACATTGTAGCTAGCTTAGGGTTTATTTTTATTTTACTGGCAACTTTGTATTTATTTTAACTAGGTACAATAGTTATTAAATAGTTATTAACTATTTAATAGCTACCTAGCTAAAATAAGTACAAATTTACCTGTAAAATAAATCCTAACCTAAGTTACAATTACACCTAACACTACACTATCATTAAATAAATTACCTAAACTACCTACAATTAATTACAATTAAATACAATAAACTAAATTACGAAAAAAAAACCCACTAAATTACGAAAAAAAATAAACACTAAATTACGAAAAAAAATAAACACTAAATTACAGAAAATAATAAAATTACAAGAAGTTTAAACTAATTACACCTAATCTAAGCCCCCTAATAAAATAAAAAAGCCCCCCAAAATAATAAAAAGCCCTACCCTATACTAAATTACAAATAGCCCTTAAAAGGGCCTTTTGAGGGGCATTGCCCCAAAGTAATCAGCTCTTTTACCTGTAAAAAAAAGAATACAATACCCCCCCAACATTACAACCCACCACCCACACACCCCTACTCTAAAACCCACCCAATACCCCCTTAAAAAACCCTAACACTACCCCATTGAAGATTACTCTACTTTGACCTGTCTTCACCCAGCCTGGCACCAGTGGTCATCCGATCCGTCCAGAAGTCTTCATCCGATGGGCCAGAAGAGGACATCCAGACCGGCAGAAGTCTTCATCTTATCCGGGCAGAAGAGGACATCCGGACCGGGAGAAGGTTTCATCCAAGCGGCATCTTCTATCTTCATCCATCCGACGAGGAACGGCTCCATCTTGAAGACCTCCGGTGCGGAACATCCTTCTAGACCGACGACTAACGGCGAATGAATATTCCTTTAAATGACGTCATCCAAGATGGCGTCCCTCGAATTCCGATCTGAATTAAGGTAGGAAAAATCCGATTGGTTGATGCTATCAGCCAATCGGATTGAAGATTGGATCAGCCAATAGAATGCGAGGTCAATTCTATTGGCTGATTCAATCAGCCAATCGGATTGAACTTCAATCCGATTGGCTGATAGCATCAACCAATCGGATTTTTCCTACCTTAATTCTGATTGGCTGATAGAATCCTATAAGCCAATCGGAATTTGAGGGACGCCATCTTGGATGACGTAATTTACAGGAATATTCATTCGTCGTTAGTCGTCGGTCTAGAAGGATGTTCTGCGCCGGAGGTCTTCAAGATGGAGCCGTTCCTCGTCGGATGGATGAAGATAGAAGATGCCGCTTGGATGAAGCCTTCTCCTGGTCTGGATGTCCTCTTCTGCCCGGATAGGATGAAGACTTCTGCCAGTCTGGATGTCCTCTTCTGGCCCATCGGATGAAGACTTCTGGAGGGATTGGATGACCACTGGTGCCCGGCTGGGTGAAGACGGCTCAAGGTAGGGTGATCTTTAATGGGGGTAGTGTTAGGTTTTTTTAAGGGGGTATTGGTGGGTTTTAGAGTAGGGGTGTGTGGGTGGTGGGTTGTAATGTTGGGGGGGGTATTGTATTCTTCTTTTTACAGGTAAAAGAGCTTATTACTTTGGGGCAATGCCCCGCAAAAGGCCCTTTTAAGGGCTATTTGTAATTTAGTATAGGGTAGGGCTTTATATTATTTTGGGGGGCTTTTTTATTTTATTAGGGGGCTTAGATTAGGTGTAATTAGTTTAAACTTCTTGTAATTTTTTTTATTTTCTGTAATTTAGTGTTTATTTTTTTCGTAATTTAGTGTTTGTTTTTTTCGTAATTTAGTTTATTGTATTTAATTGTAATTAATTGTAGGTAGTTTAGGTAATTTATTTAATGATGGTGTAGTGTTAGGTGTAATTGTAACTTAGGTTAGGATTTATTTTACAGGTAAATTTGTACTTATTTTAGCTAGGTAGCTATTAAATAGTTAATAACTAATTAATAACTATTGTACCTAGTTAAAATAAATACAAAGTTGCCAGTAAAATAAAAATAAAGTATTTATTTTTAAATTTGAATATTTTTTTTAATTGTAGTTATTTTATTTAGATTTATTTAAATTTTATTTCAATTAGGGGGGTGTTAGGGTTAGGGTTAGACTTAGGTTTAGGGGTTAATAACTTTATTATAGTAGCGGCAATGTTGGGGGTGGCAGTTTAGGGGTTAATAAATGTAAGTAGGTGTCTGCAAGGTTAGGGCAGGCAGATTAGGGGTTAATAAAAATTAACTAGTGTTTGCGAGGCGGGAGTGCGGCGGTTTAGGGGTTAATACATTTATTAAAGTGGCGGCGATGTCCGGTAGGCAGATTAGGGGTTAATAAGTGTAGTTAGGTTGCGGTGACGTTGGGGGCAGCAGATTAGGGGTTAATAACTATAATGTAGGTGTCGGCGATGTTAGGGGCAGCAGTTTAGGGGTTCATAAGTATAATGTAGGTGGCGGCGATGTCCGGTCGGCAGATTAGGGGTTAAAAATATTTATTATAGTGTTTGCAATGTGGGGGGGCCTCGGTTTAGTGGTTTATAGGTAGTTTATGGGTGTTAGTGTACTTGTTAGCACTTTAGTTAAGAACTTTATGTTCCGGCGTTAGCCCATAAAACTCTTAACTACTGACTTTTAAATGCAGTAGGAGTCTTGCCAGGAGAGGGTCTTCCGCTCACTTCTTCCAAGACTCATAATACCGGCGTTAGGCAAATCCCATTAAAAAGATAGGATACGCAATTGACGTAAGGGGATTTGCGGTAGCCTCGAGTCGCGGAAGAAAAGTGAGCGGTAGACCCTTTCCTGCCTGACTCATAATACCAGCGGGCGTTAAAAAGCAGCGTTGGGACCTCTCAACGCTGCTTTTTAAGGCTAACGCCAAACTCGTAATCTAGGCAATAGTTTTTCTCTGACAAATGTAAAAGTTAGCAACATTTTCCTTCCTAATGCATCAAGTGACAGCCACAAGCCAATCACAAAATGCATAGTTTATCCTGTGAATCTTGCACATTCTTAGGAGTAGGTGCCTCAGAAAGTGTGCATGTAAATATACTGTGCACATTTAGATAATGGAAGTGAAATTAATTGGAAAGTTGTTTAAAATTGTGTGCCATATCAGAATTATGAAAGTTTAAATTTCGACTTGACTGTCCCTTTAAGCATGCTCCATGCACCAGCATTTTAAACACAGCACTTGCTTAGAGATCCTAAGGTTTATGTATCTGGTATTGACTCAATTTGCATCATTGCTGACATGAAACAAGCCCTCCCTGGCTCTCTGAGCAGCTGTAGTATTTATAATGCTTGTGCACTGTGGATATCCTATACGTCACATGCATTTACACAGAAAACGTAAGCTAACACTAAAATGTGATAACTTTTACTGGAATGTATGTATATTATAATTTTTTTCTATACAAAGACATCTATGCAAATTTCAATTTAGAAATTTCCTGTTAATAAAAATTAATCTAAACTAGCTTAACTATAGCAAATCACATATATGTCACTTTTTGGTTCTAGAGAATTGTTTTTGCAGTATATTTAAAATAAGAAAACAATAAAAAATGAAAGCGCAACTGCAACTCACATGAAACAATATTTAATGACACTATGGGGGCAATACAGACAGGCACTTACAAGATAAGAAATAAAAACAGAATATCACCGCTCAATCCAGTACTCAGTTCCCCACCAATCCTCCTTCTACAAATTGCTGCATGGGCAAGCAACACCACCGTCCGTTACACTAGAAAAGCTGGTATTCTGAAAGGGAGTATGGTGGCCAATAGATGTCAAGAAGCCTCTATGTGTTTCGTCTTTCAATGGAATACTTACTTCCCCAACAGAATTCTTCTTGATGAGTTAAGGACAGAGTCTCTTTTATAGTACAGGGCGTAGCTTAAGTCTCGATCTGCCATAACTTAGGAGTACAATACGAGTGATATAGTGGCACAATGTTTTTACCAAACCAGACATACAGTGGCCTAGATTTAGAGTTCGGCGGTAGCCGTGAAAACCAGCGTTAGAGGCTCCTAACGCTGGTTTTGGCCGCCCGCTGGTATTTGGAGTCAGTGATTAAAGGGTCTAACGCTCACTTTTCAGCAGCGACTTTCCATACCGCAGATCCCCTTACGTCAATTGCATATCCTATCTTTTCAATGGGATCTTTCTAACGCCGGTATTTAGAGTCGTTTCTGAAGTGAGCGTTAGACATCTAACGACAAAACTCCAGCCGCCGGAAAATAGCAGGAGTTAAGAGCTTTCTGGGCTAACGCCGGTTTATAAAGCTCTTAACTACTGTGCTCTAAAGTACACTAACACCCATAAATTACCTATGTACCCCTAAACCGAGCTCCCCCCACATCGCCGCCACTCGATTAAAATTTTTTAACCCCTAATCTGCCGACCGCCACCTACGTTATACTTATGTACCCCTAATCTGCTGCCCCTAACCCCGCCGACCCCTGTATTACATTTATTAACCCCTAACCTGCCCCCCACAACGTCGCCGCCAGCTACTTACAATAATTAACCCCTAATCTTCCGACCGCAAAGCGCCGCCACCTACGTTATCCTTATGTACCCCTAATCTGCTGCCCCTAACACCACTGACCCCTATATTATATTTATTAACCCCTAATCTGCCCCCCTCAATGTCGCCGACACCTGCCTACACTTATTAACCCCTAATCTGCCGAGCGGACCTGAGCGCTACTATAATAAATGTATTAACCCCTAATCCGCCTCACTAACCCTATAATAAATAGTATTAACCCCTAATCTGCCCTCCCTAACATCGTCGACACCTAACTTCAATTATTAACCCCTAATCTGACGACCGGAGCTCACCGCTACTATAATAAATGGATTAACCCCTAAAGCTAAGTCTAACCCTAACTCTAACACCCCCCTAAGTTAAATATAATTTAAATCTAACGAAATAAATTAACTCTTATTAAATAAATTATTCCTATTTAAAGCTAAATACTTACCTGTAAAATACATCCTAATATAGCTACAATATAAATTATAATTATATTATAGCTATTTTAGGATTTATATTTATTTTACAGGCAACTTGGTAATTATTTTAACCAGGTACAATAGCTATTTAATAGTTACCTAGTTAAAATAATAACAAATTTACCTGTAAAATAAATCCTAACCTAAGATATAATTAAACCTAACACTACCCTATCAATAAAATAATTAAATAAACTACCTACAATTACCTACAATTAACCTAACACTACACTATCAATAAATTAATTAAACACAATTCCTACAAATAAATACAATTAAATAAACTAGCTAAAGTACAAAAAATAAAAAAGAACTAAGTTACAAAAAATAAAAAAATATTTACAAACATAAGAAAAATATTACAACAATTTTAAACTAATTACACCTACTCTAAGCCCCCTAATAAAATAACAAAGCCCCCCAAAATAAAAAATTCCCTACCCTATTCTAAATTAAAAAAGGTAAAAGCTCTTTTACCTTACCAGCCCTGAACAGGGCCCTTTGCGGGGCATGCCCCAAGAATTTCAGCTCTTTTGCCTGTAAAAAAAAACATACAATACCCCCCCCCAACATTACAACCCACCACCCACATACCCCGAAGCTAACCCAAACCCCCCTTAAATAAACCTAACACTAAGCCCCTGAAGATCTTCCTACCTTGTCTTCACCATCCAGGTTCACCGATCCGTCCTGAAGAGCTCCTCCGATGTCCTGATCCAAGCCCAAGCGGGGGGCTGAAGAGGTCCATGATCCGGTCAAAGTCTTCATCCAAGCGGGGCAGAAGAGGATCTTCCATCCGATTGAAGTCTTCATCCAAGCGGCATCTTCTATGGTCTTCCATCCGGAGCGAAGCGGCAGGATCCTGAAGACCTCCAGCACGGAACATCCATCCGGCCTGACGACTGAACGACGAATGACTGTTCCTTTAAGGGACGTCATCCAAGATGGCGTCCCTCGAATTCCGATTGGCTGATAGGATTCTATCAGCCAATCGGAATTAAGGTAGGAATTTTCTGATTGGCTGATGGAATCAGCCAATCAGAATCAAGTTCAATCCGATTGGCTGATCCAATCAGCCTATCAGATTGAGCTCGCATTCTATTGGCTGATCGGAACAGCCAATAGAATGCGAGCTCAATCTGATTGGCTGATTGGATCAGCCAATCGGATTGAACTTGATTCTGATTGGCTGATTCCATCAGCCAATCAGAAAATTCCTACCTTAATTCCGATTGGCTGATAGAATCCTATCAGCCAATCGGAATTCGAGGGACGCCATCTTGGATGACGTCCCTTAAAGGAACAGTCATTCGTCGTTCAGTCGTCGGGCCGGATGGATGTTCCGCGCTGGAGGTCTTCAGGATCCTGCCGCTTCGCTCCGGATGGAAGACCATAGAAGATGCCGCCTGGATGAAGACTTCAATCGGATGGAAGATCCTCTTCTGCCCCGCTTGGATGAAGACTTTGACCGGATCATGGACCTCTTCAGCCCCCCGCTTGGGCTTGGATCAGGACATCGGAGGAGCTCTTCAGGACGGATCGGTGAATCTGGATGGTGAAGACAAGGTAGGAAGATCTTCAGGGGCTTAGTGTTAGGTTTATTTAAGGGGGGTTTGGGTTAGATTAGGGGTATGTGGGTGGTGGGTTGTAATGTTGGGGGGGGTATTGTATGTTTTTTTTTACAGGCAAAAGAGCTGAAATTCTTGGGGCATGCCCCGCAAAGGGCCCTGTTCAGGGCTGGTAAGGTAAAAGAGCTTTTACCTTTTTTAATTTAGAATAGGGTAGGGAATTTTTTATTTTGGGGGGCTTTGTTATTTTATTAGGGGGCTTAGAGTAGGTGTAATTAGTTTAAAATTGTTGTAATATTTTTCTTATGTTTGTAAATATTTTTTTATTTTTTGTAACTTAGTTCTTTTTTATTTTTTGTACTTTAGCTAGTTTATTTAATTGTATTTATTTGTAGGAATTGTGTTTAATTAATTTATTGATAGTGTAGTGTTAGGTTAATTGTAGGTAATTGTAGGTAGTTTATTTAATTAATTTATTGATAGGGTAGTGTTAGGTTTAATTATATCTTAGGTTAGGATTTATTTTACAGGTAAATTTGTTATTATTTTAACTAGGTAACTATTAAATAGCTATTGTACCTGGTTAAAATAATTACCAAGTTGCCTGTAAAATAAATATAAATCCTAAAATAGCTATAATATAATTATAATTTATATTGTAGCTATATTAGGATGTATTTTACAGGTAAGTATTTAGCTTTAAATAGGAATAATTTATTTAATAAGAGTTAATTTATTTCGTTAGATTTAAATTATATTTAACTTAGGGGGGTGTTAGAGTTAGGGTTAGACTTAGCTTTAGGGGTTAATCCATTTATTATAGTAGCGGTGAGCTCCGGTCGTCAGATTAGGGGTTAATAATTGAAGTTAGGTGTCGACGATGTTAGGGAGGGCAGATTAGGGGTTAATACTATTTATTATAGGGTTAGTGAGGCGGATTAGGGGTTAATACATTTATTATAGTAGCGCTCAAGTCCGCTCGGCAGATTAGGGGTTAATAAGTGTAGGCAGGTGTCGGCGACGTTGTGGGGGGCAGATTAGGGGTTAATAAATATAATCTAGGGGTCGGCGGTGTTAGGGGCAGCAGATTAGGGGTACATAGGGATAACGTAGGTTGCGGCGGTTTACGGAGCGGCAGATTAGGGGTTAAAAAAAATATGCAGGGGTCAGCGATAGCGGGAGCGGCAGATTAGGGGTTAATAAGTGTAAGGTTAGGGGTGTTTAGACTCGGGGTACATGTTAGAGTGTTAGGTGCAGACGTAGGAAGTGTTTCCCCATAGGAAACAATGGGGCTGCGTTAGGAGCTGAACGCTGCTTTTTTGCAGGTGTTAGGTTTTTTTTCAGCTCAAACAGCCCCATTGTTTTCTATGGGGGAATCGTGCACGAGCACGTTTTTGAGGCTGGCCGCGTCCGTAAGCAACTCTGGTATCGAGAGTTGCATTTGCGGTAAAAATGCTCTACGCTCCTTTTTTGGAGCCTAACGCAGCATTTGTTTGAACTCTCGATACCAGAGTTAAATTTATGGTGCGGCCAGAAAAAAGCCCGCGGAGCGTTAACAGCCCTTCTACCGCCAAACTCCAAATCTAGGCCAGTATGTGTTAGTTCATATGCACCAGGAGGAAATATGAATTATATATATATATATATATATATATATATTTATACAAAGTGAGTCGGGTGCACTATCACAAACAGTCCTTCATATGCCAGGGTGCTAGAATAAGGGTAAGATAAGGCAAGCAGGAGACCGCACTCTCTGGTCTTAATAATGGATAAAGTAGATTTATTTAGTGACGTTTTGGGGGAATGCTCCCCTTCATCAGACTAATGTTACATACAGTGAATCAACATTTATACCCCCACATTAGACCCTCCCCCTGTGAACAAACCGCCAAAAACTGTTGCCTAGGCAACCAGTTCTTGGTAAACAACACTGTGCAGTTATACAATTAAAAAATACATATATACAAAAGTGGCAAACAATCAAATAATACAGCTTAACCATATCTATATTCTTAATCTAACATAGCAATATGCAGCAGCAGAATACAGCAGCAAAAATCCAGCAAAGTGTAGAATTATCATTCAGACTTCCGCAAAAATATCTATCCTGGTGTCAGAAAACAACTATATTGACCACATAGTAAATTATAAAAATAAGGCAGGGGCACTTGATTGTATTCAATGTACCCATTGTAAATCATCTAACATTATTATTTGCACTTAACATCCTTTGATCACTACTTCGGATATATATAATGCTTCTTAGCGTCTAGTTTTTGTAACTTTAGCTTTTTAATATTGATCAATAAATACCTTTTAATCCGTATTTGCATTTGTTTTCCCTCTATATCCTTCTTTAGCGCTCCTCACCCCTGCCTTATTTTTAGTTTCCTCTGAGATCTGGTTGAGAGATCTTGCTATTAGGAGGAGCTTAGGTGGTATAATCAGGCGCTTTGGAAATAATTTCTTTCCTCACATAGTAACTTATGTCAAGCGTAGAAGCAGGTAACGATTAGACACAAAATATCATATGTAGATAGGAAGGCTGCCGGTAATCAGTAAACAACATGCCCATAAGCCCATAAAATGCATAGGATACAGGAGGAGCGCTAAAGAACAACAATAGGGCCAGAGCCTACGTAGGCAAATAGATCTAGTAACCAAACCGTAAACTCATATCTATAGAGAACAGACATTGATCAATATCGTTATCCCCATGAGATCGTTCAGGGAAAACTCCAGGGTCTCCCAATATTACTGTACTCTAATGTGAAAAACAGACTCCGGGGCCCGGTGTACTATAACCATACCATGCTCAATGAGCAAACAGAGATTCCGCAATCTGGGAGCGATTACCTTGGGCATATGCAGCAGAGTTCCTTGCAATCAACGATAGAGGATAATGCCCCTGTTTATTGAGGTAACATCCCGGGCAGAATTGAGACCACTATGTGCTATCACTAGGTCATAACTATGTAAGCATGCGTATCATATGTGCAGCACCACCCCCAGCCCTGAGGTACAACAGTTTAATAGGTTGCGGGGGTTAAACAGTACACAGGTGCTAGTCTAAATCAACAATATTAAAAGCAGATCTACAAGGAGAAGGGACCCCTCTTAGTTAACACCAATATGCTCGAAACAGAGGATACAACGGTTCAAAATGTAATAATGACAGATTATCTTTAAGAGAGTTGTGGTCATGCCGTGAAACCCGGCAAGTTCAGATAGATAGTCACAATGCAATTTCACAAGAAGCAATGCCAGTCAATGCCCATATTAAGGCCCCTGGGGTGGACAGTGCCCAGTCTATAGATCCACTCAGCCTCTTTTTGTAATAGCAGTTTGCCCCTATCACCTCCACGACTAAGTGGTGGGACGTGGTCGATCAGTATGAACCTAAGGTCCGCCACTGTGTGGCCTTCTTCCATAAAGTGTCTGGCCATGGACTGATCAATTTTACCTTTGTCAATTGCCGTTCGTATGACACTTCTATGGTTAGCCATCCGTTTCTTAATATCGTCTGAGGTCTTGCCTATATAAAACAGGCCACAATTGCAATTCAACATGTAGATCACATATTTAGTGGAACATGTGAGATAATGTTTGATTTTGAATCTCTCATTAGTGTGTGGGTGCCACGATGATGTCATCAATATACTGTTTGACTACCTTGGAGCATGGCATTACATGTCACACAGCTAGGGAACTTGTAAGATCCCTTTTTAGTAGTAATTGTTACCTTACTATAGCTGTGGATAGGATCTGTCCTCATCAGGATGTCCTTCAGGTTTCTTCCTCGTTTGTAGCCAATCGTCGGTGGTCCATAGCCTTTGTATGGGAGTGATCCATCAGATTCCACGATGTCCCATTTATGCTTCAGGGTCATCCCCAGTGTTCTAGTGTTGGGGGTATAGGTAGTGATGAAGTTAATCCTTTTCTGGGTATTCAGCTTCTTAGTGTAGTCAGTGCTCAAGTGCAGTATACCCTCCTTGATCAATTCGCTGTTGTACCCCCTGTTCCTAAACCTGGTCTCCATTTCATTTAGCTGGACATCCCGTCATGTTTCTGATGTTTTATTTTGCATCACTCTCAGCATCTGTGCCCTTGGTATGGCTTTGATCTGTGCCCTTGGGTGGTAGCTAGACGCATATAGTAGCGTATTGCGGTCTGTCTCCTTCTTATAAAGGGTAGTGCCTAGACCTAGACCAATACCCTCTTTGAAGATTCTAAGATCAAGGAAATCCACCTCTGTGTAACTTGAGACAGCCTTCAATTTGACATGTCCTTCAATGCTGTTTAGGGCATTGGTCCATTCTTGGAAAGTCTTTGATGTGCCATGCCATACCACGATGATGCCATCAATATACCATTTGTAAAAATGTACTTGACTGTGATCGTATACTTTAAATATGTTTACTTCTACGTGCTCCATGAACAGGTTCACAAAGGCAGGGGCCATATTTGAGCCCATTCCAATGCCCATACGCTGTAAATAGAACCTTTTCTCGAATTTGAAATAGTTCAGTTTCAGACACATTGACAGCAGTTCAATAATAAATCCAGTTGGTGGTCCCACATAGGGATATCTGTCCAAGCATAGTGCCACTATTTCCATGCCCAATTCATGAGGGATGATCGTGTAAAGGCTTGTTACATCTAAGCTGGCAAGCACGTCCCCAGGTTGTAAAGAAAAGAAGGTCTATAAGTGGACCCTCGGACCTGAAGAGAGGACATATTACCAACCCAGATGACAACGACGGTATAGGTCATATACCCATCGACAATTGAACACTGTGGATACTAGCTCTGGCTCCGACTCTGAAGGTACAGTGAACTAGAGACAGGAACAGGAGAGTACCAATGTAGCCCAGCCTTTTTTAGGGATTACTACCCGATCAAGAGGCAGAGGCGAAGACCACATACCCGGAGGTGCGGGGTATGGAGGTAGACCCCCGTTCCAACGCAGACGGAGGAGGATGTGACAGTCAACTTAAGCAAGCACACTTTGAATGAACATGAGTGAAGGGTTCTACGTAAAGGACTTTCCTTCGTCCCCACTACAGTGGCTAACAACTTTTCTACATACATTGACACTATGCGCTTTCAGAGGCAGCTAAAGCTTGGTGACTTTTTCCAGTATAAGACACTTGATGACACTAAACACCTCTTCAAGAAATCCAGTACTACCAACCCAAGTATCCGAACATATACAAGGATTGTTCACCAGAAAGTGGATGGAGGGGGCTTCCCCAGATTCAGAAACAATATGACTTCTAGTGATTGGGAAGCTATACGCTCTCTGATGGCAGACACCTCTATTGTTATATGCCCGGTGGACAAGGGCAGAGCAATAGTCCTACAGGACTACCAGGACTACAAGAGTGAAATAGAGAACCAACTGGCTGATGCCACCACATATAAGGCTCTTCCTTGTGACCCTATTCTAACCTACAAATCACGAATAGACACGCTGACAACTCAGTACCCGATCAGACCAATATTGTACACACTCCCTAAAATACATAAGCATCTCAACCCACCGCCTGGACGACCAATCATCTCAGCCTGTGGATCATTCCTCCAACCCCTGACAACCTACATTGACTCCTTACTACAGCCGATGGTATTGAATATGAGATCATATATACGTGACTCATCAGCAGTTATCACCAGCTTGATTAGAATGACCAATGTACAACCTGGGGACGTGCTTGCAGCTTGGATGTAACAAGCCTTTACACGATCATCCCTCATGATTTGGGCATGAAAATAGTGGCACTATGCCTTGACAGATATCCCTATGTGGGACCACCAACTGGATTTATTATTGAACTGCTGTCAATGTGTCTGAAACTGAACTATTTCAAATTCGGGAAAATGTTCTATTTAAAGCTTATGGGCACTGCAATGGGCTCAAATATGGCCCCTGCCTTTGCGAACCTGTTCATGAATCACTTAGAAGTAAACATATTTAAAGTATACGATCACAGTCAAGTACGTTTAACAAACAGTATATTGACAACATCATCGTGGTATGGCGTAGCACATTGGAGACTTTCCAAGAATGGGCCAATGCCCTAAACAGCATTGGGGGACATGTCAAATTGAAGGCTGTCTCAAGTTACACAGAGGTGGATTTCCTTGATCTTAGAATCTTCAAGGAGGGTACTGGTCTAGGCACTACCCTTTATAAGCAGGAGACAGACCGCAATACGCTACTACATGCGTCTAGCTACCACCCAAGGGCACTGATCAAAGCCATACCAAGGGTACAGATTCTGAGAGTGATGCAAAATAATACATCAGAAACACGACGGGATGTCCAGCTAAATTAAATGGACACCAGGTTTAGGAACAGGGGGTACAACAGCGAATTGATCAAGGAGGCTAGACTGCACTTGAGCGCTGACTACACTAACAAGCTGAATACCCAGAAAAGGATTAACTTCATCACTACCTATACCCCCAACACTAGAACACTGGGGACAACCCTGAAGGATAAATGGGACATTGTTGAATCTGATGGATCACTCCCATACAAAGGCCATGGACCACCGAGGATTGGCTACAAACGAGGAAGAAACCTGAAGGACATCCTTATGAGGACAGATCCTATCCACAGCTATAGTAAGGTAACAATTACTACTAAAAAGGGATCTTACAAGTGCCCTAGCTGTGTCACATGTAATGCCATGCTCCAAGGTAGTCAATTCTGGCACCCACACACTAATATGAGATTCAAAATCAAACATTATCTCACATGTTCCACTAAATATGTGATCTACATGTTGAATTGCAATTGTGGCCTGTTTTATATAGGCAAGACCTCAGATGATATTAAGAAACGGATGGCTAACCATAGAAGTGCCATACGAACGGCAATTGACAAAGGTAAAATTGATCAGCCCGTGGCCAGACACTTTATGGAAAAAGGCCACACAGTGGCGGACCTTAGGTTCATAATGATCGACCACATTCCACCACTTAGTCATGGAGGCGATAGGGGCAAACTGCTATTACAAAAAGAGGCTGAGTGGATCTATAGACTGGGCACTGTCCACCCCAGGGGCCTTAATATGGGCATTGACTGGCATTGCTTCTTGAGAATTGCATTGTGACTATCTATCTGAACTTGCAAGGTTGCACAGCATGACCATAACTCTCTTAAGGATAATCTGTCATTATTACAGTTTGAACCGTTGTATCCTCTGTTTTGAGCATATTGTTGTTAACTAAGAGGGGTCCCTTCTCCTTGTAGATCTGCTTTTAATATTGTTGATTGGGACTAGCACCTCTGTACTGTATAACCCCTGCTAATTAGCCACTGTTAGTGGCAGACGTACTACTTGTGTCACACCTTTTAGCATGTTGTGCTGGCAAGGTGGTAGTGGCCCTTTCTATGGGCTTAACTTGTACTAGCTGTGGGTGTTGGGGCTTTACCACTGCTAGCAGCTTTAGGATCCCCTTAAGGGGACCCGCTCCCTGCCTCCTACCATATCCCCTGGTATTTCAACATGGCACTCGCAGATACTCTTGTTAAAATTGACTTTTAAACTTAATGGCTTTGTATATCTATGCTAGGCGCATTCCCACTTCCCTCTATCTTGGCACGCATACATAATATGTTTTTTAGGTTCATTCTTCACACATTATAGCCTTTTTTTTCTAATATGTCCGTAACGCCTTATAGTCAGTGACATACATCCATGATTGGATGACTGGGGCCAGTATTTCATGCTTGTCTGCCCTATTTTTCATCTTCATATTAGGATTTCGATGACACATATAGGGGCTGGGGGCGGTGCTACACATATGATATGCATGCTCACATAGTTATGATCTAGTGATAGCACATAGTGGTCTCAATTCTGCCCAGGATGTTACCTCAGTAAACAGGGGCATTATCCTCTACCGTTGATTGCAGGGAACTCTGCTGCATATGCCCAAGGTAATTGCTCCCAGATTGCGGCATCTCTGTTTGCTCATTAAGCATGGTATGATTATAGTACACCGGGCCCCGGGGTCTGTATAGTAATATTGGGAGACCCTGGAGTATTCCCTGAACAATCTCACATGGGGATAACGATATTGGTCGATGTCTGTTCTCTATAGACATGAGTTTACGGTTTGGTTACTAGATCTATTTACCCACGTAGGCTCTGGCCCTATTGTTGTTCTTTAGCGCTCCTCCCGTATCCTATGCATTTTATGAGCATGTTGTTTACTGATTAGCGGCAGCCTTCCGATCTACATATGATATGTTGTGTCTAATCGTTACCTGCTTCTACGCTTAACATAAGTTACTATGTGGTCAATCTAGTTGTTTTCTGACACCAGGATGGATATTGTTGCGGATGTCTGAATGATAATTCTACACTTTGCTGTTTTTTTGCTGCTGTATTCCGCTGCTGCATATTGCTATGTTAGATTAAGAATATAGATATGGTTAAGCTGTATTATTTGATTATTTGCCACTTTGTATATATGTATTTATTAATTGTATAACTGTATAGTGTTGTTTACCAAGAACTGGTTGCCTAGGCAACAGTTTTTTGCCGGTTTGTTCACGGTGGGAGGGTTTAATGTGGGGGTATAAATGTTTGATTCACTGTATGTAAAATTCGTCTGGTGAAGGGGAGCATTCCCCGAAATATCACTAAATAAATCTACTTTATCCATTATTAAGACCAGAGAGTGCTGTTTCCTGCTTGCCATATCTATCTATCTATCTATCTATCTATCTACATATATATATATATATATTTATATCTATCTATCTATATATATCTATATCTATCTATCTATCTATCTATCTATCTATCTATCTATCTATCTATCATCTATCTATCTATATATATATATATATATATATATATATATATATATATATATATATATATCAGGGACATGCAGCCAGGGGAGGTGGGCAAAACACAATTCATCGCCTCGTAAATATTTTTTTTTCATGTTAAGCTATGGAGAGATTCAGTGAGCAGGTCTGCCTTTCTCCATTGCGTAACATGACTGTTGTTTCCTATGGGCTGTGAGCACCAGCGCCACCCACTGAGTGGTTCCAGGCAGCGTGTACAATAAGCCCTTAATTGAGGCAGCTCTCACAGATGCCTCTGGTGGGGGGAGCCAAATCAGCCAATCAGAGGGAGTCGTGGAGCAGACTCCAGTGGAGCAGACTGAGGAGGCAGAGTAGGTGACCTTGTTGCAGCAGCATGGACAGTGATTTTTTAAAAAGTGGTGCTTAACTGTTGAAACAGGGGAATCACTTGCATAACATTGCACTTTAAATGAAAATGACCTGCGTGACACACATACAGCATGCACAAGGCTTATTTAGTGAGAGGAGAGTGGGAGAAACAGCCTGCAGGAGCTGCATTGACAACTTCATTCCTTTGCTTGAATACATGTGGATGGGAGGAGTTGCTTAGTCTATAGACATATCCCCCCTCTTCCCAGTAAGAAGTGGGTAAACAAACAGAGTTCTGTACTGGAGGAAGCTTTGTGTGTGACTGGAACAGACATAATTCTGCATCGGTAAGAAGGGGAGGGGCTGTGCTCAGTAATTTAGGCGACAAGAAATATGCAGGGGCTGGGCTCAGTGACAACTCTTTTACTCACTTTTGTTATCTGTTATTAGAGTGTGCCTAATCACACTGTACATTCCTCACAGCTAGGTATTGTTCTGGCACAGACTGTACGAACTGAAAGAAAACTTCCCTTAGGTATCAGTAAACACTGCCTCTGACTCCTCCCTTTAACCATTCTCTAACTAGTGTGTCATACTGGATGTTCTGTTCTGCACTTCGTCCCTCTGCTGTGACTTGCTAAACTCTGGCAGGCTGTCACACAGGAGGAACAAGTATATACATTTCATTTTTGAATAGAAGCATTTTTGCAATGTGTGTGTATTAGCATAAAGGATTCTAGTAAAAGCTATAGCTGTTTCAAAAGGTAGATTTATTAAGCTGCATAAACAGATTTTTGGGCTATGCGGAGCATGTTCGCATGATCTAGCTTTCTGCCACAGATTAAGTAAGAAAAAACTGCTTCTTTTGCCTCTCTGCCACCTCAGAAGTGGCAAGATCAATCCCGAAAACATTCCTGTGTTTGGGGTGATTGACATTCCCTGCTCCAGTGCAATAGGTTGCTCCGGAGCAGGAGGCGGCATTGCACAAGAAACCTATTGTGCAATATTAAATTTTGCTGTCTGATGCAACACTACTTGTGAACCTGTCCGCCTGCAGGGATAGTAAAATTACCCCCAAGTGAACTTAAAGAGCCACTAAACACAGTAATATTGCATAATCAATGAACACATAATTAAAAGACAATGCAAAAGCACTTAGTTTGAATTGCAAATATATAAAAAAAATTCTGACAAATCTAAAAGTTAGCAACATTTTCCTTCCTAATGCATCAAGTGACAGCCACCAGCCAATCACAAAATGCATATACGTTTATCCTGTGAATCTTGCACATTCTTAGAAGGAGAAGGTGTCTCAGAAAGTGTGCATGTAAATATACTGTGCACATTTAGATAATGGAAGTGAATTGGAAAGTTTTTAAAATTGTGTGCCATATCAGAATTCTGAAAGTTTAAAATTTTGACTTGACTGTCCCTTTAAGCATGCTCCATGCACCAGCATTTTAAACACAGCACTTGCTTAGAGATCCTAAGGTTTATGTATCTGGTATTGACTCAATTTGCATCATTGCTGACATGAAACAAGCCCTCCCTTGCTCTCTGAGCAGCTGTAGTATTTAAAATGCTTGTGCACAGTGGATATCCAGCTATACGTCACATACATGTGTACAGAAAAATGCTAACACTTAAATGTGATAACTTTTACTGGAATGTATGTATATTATAAAAAAAAAATTCTATACAAAGACATCTATGCGAATTTCAATTTCAAAATTTCCTGTTAATAAAAATTAATCTAAATTAGCTTAACTATAGCAAATCACATATATGTCACTTTTGGTTCTAGAGAAAATCAATTACAAGAGATTCTCTTTAAAATAAATTACTGTACATTACTGTACACACTGTACATTCCTCACAGCTAGCTATTGTTCTGGCACAGGCTGTACGAACTGAAAGAAAACTTCCTCCAGGTATCAGTAAACACTGCCCCTGACTCCTCCCTTTAACCATTCTCTAACTAGTGTGTCATACTGGATGTTCTGTTCTGCACTTCGTCCCTCTGCTGTGACTTGCTAAACCCTGGTATATAAAGTTTTTGTTTTTTTTAACTGGGAGAATTGTCTAGGATATGTTTTGAGGTTGATTGATATATATATATATATATATATATATATATATATATATATATATATATATATATATATATATATATACAGTGGGGAAAAAAAGTATTTAGTCAGCCACCAATTGTGCAAGTTCTCCCACTTAAGAAGATGAGAGAGGCCTGTAATTTTCATCATAGGTATACCTCAACTATGAGAGACAAAATGTGGAAACAAATCCAGACCATCACATTGTCTGGTTTGGAAAGAATTTATTTGCATATTATGGTGGAAAATAAGTATTTGGTCACCTACAAACAAGCAAGATTTCTGGCTCTCACATACCTGTATCTTCTTCTTTAAGAGGCTCCTCTGTCCTCCACTCAATACCTGTATTAATGGCACCTGTTTGAACTTGTTATCAGTATAAAAGACACCTGTCCACAACCTCAAACAGTCACACTCCAAACTCCACTATGGTGAAGACCAAAGAGCTGTCGAAGGAGACCAGAAACAAAATTGTAGACCTGCACCAGGCTGGGAAGACTGAATCTGCAATAGGCAAGCAGCTTGGTGTGAAGAAATCAACTGTGGGAGCAATAATTAGAAAATGGAAGACATACAAGACCACTGATAATCTCCCTCGATCTGGGGCTCCACGCAAGATCTCACCCCGTGGGGTCAAAATGATCACAAGAACGGTGAGCAAACATCCCAGAACCACACGGGGGGACCTAGTGAATGACCTGCAGAGAGCTGTACCAACGTAACAAAGGCTACCATCAGTAACACACTACGCTGCCAGGGACTCAGATCCTGCAGTGCCAGACGTGTCCCCCTGCTTAAGCCAGTACATGTCCGGGGCCCGTCTGAAGTATGCTAGAGAGCATTTGGATGATCCAGAAGCAGATTGGGAGAATGTCATATGGTCAGATGAAACCAAAGTAGAACTGTTTGGTAGAGACACAACTTGTCGTGTTTGGAGGAGAGGGAACACCATACCTACTGTGAAACATGGGGGTGGCAACATCATGCTTTGGGGCTGTTTCTCTGCAAAGGGAACAGGACGACTGATTCATGTACATGAAAGAAAGAATGGGGCCATGTATCGTGAGATTTTGAGTGCAAACCTCCTTCCATCAGCAAGGGCATTGAAGATGAAATGTGGCTGGGTCTTTCAGCATGACAATGATCCCAAACACACCACCCGGGCAATGAAGGAGTGGCTTCGTAAGAAGCATTTCAAGGTCCTGGAGTTGCCTAGACAGTCTCCAGATCTCAACCCCATAGAAAACCTTTGGAGGGAATTGAAAGTCCGTGTTGCCCAGCGACAGCCCCAAAACATCACTGCTCTAGAGGAGATCTGCATGCAGGAATGGGCCAACATACCAGCAACAGTGTGTGACAACCTTGTGAAGACTTACAGAAAACGTTTGACCTCTGTCATTGCCAACAAAGGATATATAACAAAGTATTGAGATGAACTTTTGATATTGACTAAATACTTATTTTCCACCATAATTTGCAAATAAATTCTTTCCAAATCAGACAATGTGATTGTCTGGATTTGTTTCCACATTTTGTCTCTCATAGTTGAGGTATACCTTTGATGAAAATTACAGGCCTCTCTCATCTTCTTAAGTGGGAGAACTTTCACAATTGGTGGCTGACTAAATACTTGTTTTCCCCACTGTATATATATATATATATATATATATATATATATATATATATATATATATATATATATATATATACAGTATCTCACAAAAGTGAGTACACGCCTCACATTTTTGTAAATATGTTATTATATCTTTTATGTGACAACACTGAAGACATTACACTTTGCTACAATGTAAATTAGTTAGTGTACAGCCTGTATAACAGTGTAAATTTGCTGACCCCTCAAAATAACTCAACACACAGCCATTAATGTCTAAACCATTGGCAACAAAAGTGAGTATACCCCTAAGTGGAAATGTCCAAATTGGGCCCAAAGTGTCAATATTTTGTGTGGCCACCATTATTTTCCAGCACTGCCTTAACCCTCTTGGGCATGTAGTTCACCAGAGCTTCACAGGTTGCCACTGGAGTCGCCATCACAGAGCTGGTGGATGTAAGAGACCTTTCGCTCCCCCACCTTCTTTTTGAGGATGCCCGATAGATGCTCAATAGGGTTTAGGTCTGGAGACATGCTTGGCCAGTTCACCACATTTACCCTCAGCTTTTTTAGCAAGGCAGTGGTCATCTTGGAGGTGTGTTTGGGGTCGTTATCATGTTGGAATACTGCCCTGCGGCCCAGTCTCAGAAGGGAGGGGATCATGCTCTGCTTCAGTATGTCACAGTACATGTTGGCATTCATGGTTCCCTCAATGAACTGTAGCTCCCCAGTGCCAGCAGTTCTCATGCAGAGCCCAGGCCATGACACTCCCACCACCATGCTTGACTGTAGGCAAGACACACTTCTCTCTGTACTCCTCACCTGATTGCTGTCACACACGCTTCACACCATCTGAACCAAATAAGTTTATCTTGGTCTCATCGGACCACAAGACATGGTTTCAGCAATCCATGTCCTTAGTCTGCTTGTCTTAAGCAAACTGTTTGCGGGCTTTCTTGTGCATCATCTTTAGAAGAGGCTTCCTTCTGGGATGACAGCCATGCAGAGCAATTTGATGCAGTGTGCGGCATATGGTCTGAGCACTGACAGACTGACACCCCACCCCTTCAACCTCTGCAGAAATGCTGGCAGCACTCATACGTCTATATCCCAAAGATAACCTCTGGATATGACGCTAAGCGCGTGCACTCAACTTCTTTGGTCGACCATGGCTAGGCCTGTTCTGAGTGGAACCTGTCCTGTGAAACCGCTGTATGGTCTTGCCCACCGTGCTGCAGCTCAGTTTCAGGGTCTTGGCAATCTTTTTATAGCCTAGGCCATCTTTATGTAGAGCAACAATTCTTTTTTTCAGATCATCAGAGAGTTATTTGCCATGAGGTGCCTTGTTGAACTTCCAGTGACCAGTATGAGAGAGTGTGAGAGTGATAACACCAAATTTAACACACCTGCTCCCCATTCACACCTAAGACCTTGTAACACTAATGAGTCACATGACACCGGAGAGGGAAAATGGCTAATTGGACCCAATTTGGATATTTCCACTTAGGGGTGTACTCACTTTTGTTGCCAACCGTTTAGACATTAATGGCTGTGTGTTGAGTTGTTTTGAGGGGACAGCAAATTTACACTTATTCAGGTTGTACACTCACTACTTTACATTGTAGCAAAGTGTCATTCATTCAGTGTTGTCACATGAAAAGATATAATAAAATATTTACAAAAATGTGAGGGGTGCACTCACTTTTGTGAGATACTGTATATATATATACTGTATATATATCTCCCTATATATATATATATATATATATATACAAGGTCCAGAGTACACACCCGGCACGGTGTATATGGTGTATCCGGAGGAAAGCAGGCAACACAGGAAATTTTTAACAGCAAGCCTTTTAATCCAAACAAGGTTAAACAGGAGGGCCTTAACCCATAACGTTACGGTCTACACTTAGACCTTTTTCAAATGGAGCCCATGTGAGAGAAAAGGTCTAAGTGAAGACCGAAACATTATGGGTTAAGGCCCTCCTGTTTAACCTTGTATGGATTAAAAGGCTTGCTGTTCAAAATTTCCTGTGTTGCCTGCTTTCCTCCGGATACACCATATACACCGTGTCGGGTGTGTACTCTGGACCTTGCATGTACGTTGAACTTTTCTGCAGTGCACCAGGTGGCCATTGTGTTGGTGTGTGCCACTTCTCCTTTATCTTTGTGTATGTATATATATATATATATATATATATATACCACCCCTTATGTGCTATGCAAAAAAAACATAGTAATGGGAAGTGACATCTTAGGAAATAAAGGAATTGAAAAGAAATGTTTTTTTTTTTTTTAATGATTCTTATGTATTTTAGTGTCAGTTCTAAAGAGATATATTTAAATAATTGTAAGTTTTTGATGTTCATTAATAGCATACATTTTTTTTCTACTTTCTGCTCCTCTTCCATAGAAGTAGAGATGTTGGGTAGAGAACTGCACCTTTTCCCTCCTGCTTTGCACACTTCATAGTAAGGTCTTATTCATCTCTGACATGCTCATCTGGTCCTGTTAACCCCTTAAATACTTAACAAAATTGATATGTATTGCTGTCCAATATGCTGCAGTCTTTTTTGACAGCTAAGGGGTTAGCTGTAGTATTTCTAGGTAACTGTCTGTTTCTGGGTAGTAGGTTATTTGGATCTATACATGGCTCTGTCTGTGTCTGTCGAATGTGTGTGTGAGTGTCTATCTATCCATGTCTGTGTGTGTGTCTGTCTATCCATTTATGTGTCTGTCTATCTCTGTGTGTGTCTGTCCATCTATGGCTGTGTGTATTTGTTTGTCTGTTTAACCATGGCAGTATGTGCATGTGTGTGCCTGTCTATCTAAAGTTGTGCAAGACTGTATACCTTTGGATGTGTTTCTGTCTATCCATGTCTGTGTTTGTCTGTGTCTGTCTATCCATGGCTGGCTGTATGTCTTTGTGTGCAATGCAGCATATTTGCGTATTCTGCTGAACCAGCAGTAACTTTTCCTAGCAGCAGTTTTTTCACTTGTTTTCAGGTGCGCTAACATCTAAAGGTCAGATAGCAGGACCACAGTAACTCATTTTCCCCCTAGACTTCTATGGGGCACAGTACAAAACCCTCTTCTGGCTTTTGCTCATGTGCTAACCCGAAGGTACGCTAAGCCAACAGTGCTAAAGCCTAAGGTTCATTAAAATAAAATGTTATTTTTATTTACTTTTTATATATATATATATATATATGGATGAGGAGTGAGGGTCCCATAGAAGGGAGGTAACATAAACAGAAAACAATTTATGGTGCAGTATGAATATACTAGTACACAGTGTAGCACAAAGAGTTAGAATAATGCTCACCTTTTTTAACCTTAAACATATGAGGTATGTTGAGACCTTTGAGGTGAATTAATAATACATATCTGTGTTAATACTTCTTTCTTTTGGTGTCTTTGGAATATGGTATTCTTCTCCTCTATGGAGTATGGTAAATATAAAAATAAATAAACATTTTCTTCAGAGAGAAAAAACGAACGCCTAGATTACGAGTCTGGCGTCAGCCTTAAAAAGCAGCGTTAAGGTGTCCTAACACTGGCCTAGATTTGGAGTTTTGTCGGTAACGACCCGAAAAACTAACGCCGGCTTTTTTCTGGCCGCACCATAAAAATAACTCTGGTATTGAGAGTTCACATAAAGGCTTCGTTAGGCTCCAAAAAAGGAGCGTAGAGCATTTTTAACGCAGCTTCAACTCTCGATACCAGAGTTGCTTACGGACGCGGCCAGCCTCAAAAACGTGCTCGTGCACGATTCTCCCATAGGAAACAATGGGGCTGTTTGAGCTGAAAAAAAACCAAACACCTGCAAAAAAGCCGTGTTCAGCTCCTAACGCAGCCCCATTTTTTGCTATGCGGTAACCCTTCCTACGTCTGCACCTAACACTCTAACATGTACCCCGAGTCTAAACATCCCTAACCTTACACTTATTAACCCCTAATCTGCCGCCCCCGCTATCGCTGACGCCTGCATATTATTATTAACCCCTAATCTGCCGCTCCGTAAACCGCCGCTACTTACATTATCCCTATGTACCCCTAATCTGCTGCCCCTAACACCGCCGACCCCTATATTATATTTATTAACCCCTAATCTGCCCCCCACAACGTCGCCTCCACCTGCCTACACTTCTTAACCCCTAATCTGCCGACCGGACCTGAGCGCTACTATAATAAAGTTATTAACCCCTAATCCGCCTCACTAACCCTATCATAAATAGTATTAACCCCTAATCTGCCCTCCCTAACATCGCTGACACCTAACTTCAATTATTAACCCCTAATCTGCCGACCGAATCTTGCCGCTATTCTAATAAATGTATTAACCCCTAAAGCTAAGTCTAACCCTAATACTAACACCCCCCTAAGTTAAATATAATTTAAATCGAAGATGGCGTCCCTAAAATTCCGATTGGTTGATAGGATTCTATCAGCCAATCGGAATTAAGGTAGGAATATTCTGATTGGCTGATGGAATCAGCCAATCAGAATCAAGTTCAATCCGATTGGCTGATCCGATCAGCCAATCAGATTGAGCTCGCATTCTATTGGCTGATCGGAACAGCCAATAGAATGCGAGCTCAATCTGATTGGCTGATCGGATCAGCCAATCGGATTGAACTTGATTCTGATTGGCTGATTCCATCAGCCAATCAGAATATTTCTACCTTAATTCCGATTGGCTGATAGAATCCTATCAGCCAATCGGAATTTGAGGGACGCCATCTTGGATGACGTCATTTAAAGGAACCGTCATTCGTCGTTCAGTCGTCGGCCAGGATGGATGTTCCGCGGTGGAGGTCTTCAGGATGCTGCCGCTTCGCTCCGGATGGATGCCGCTTGGATGAAGACTTCAATCGGATGGAAGACCTCTTCTGGCCCGCTTGGATGAAGACTTCAGCCGGATCATGGACCTCTTCAGCCCCCCGCTTGGGCTTGGATCAGGACATCGGAGGAGCTCTTCTGGACCGATCGGTGAACCTGGTATGGTGAAGACAAGGTAGGATGATCTTCAGGGGCTTAGTGTTAGGTTTATTTAAGGGGGGTTTGGGTTAGATTAGGGGTATGTGGGTGGTGGGTTGTAATGTTGGGGGGGGTATTGTATTTTTTCTTTTACAGGCAAAAGAGCTGAACTTCTTGGGGCATGCCCCGCAAAGGGCCCTGTTCAGGCCTGGTAAGGTAAAAGAGCTTTGAACTTTAGTAATTTAGAATAGGGTAGGGCATTTTTTTATTTTGGGGGGCTTTGTTATTTTATTAGGGGGCTTAGAGTAGGTGTAATTAGTTTAAAATTGTTGTAATATTTTTCTTATGTTTGTAAATATTTTTTTATTTTTTGTAACTTAGTTCTTTTTTATTTTTTGTACTTTAGCTAGTTTATTTAATTGTATTTCTTTGTAGCAATTGTATTTAATTAATTTATTGATAGTGTAGTGTTAGGTTAATTGTAGGTAATTGTAGGTAGTTTATTTAATTAATTTATTGATAGTGTAGTGTTAGATTTATTTGTAACTTAGGTTAGGATTTATTTTACAGGTAAATTTGTAATTATTTTAACAATTTTAGCTATTAAATAGTTCTTAACTATTTAATAGCTATTGTACCTGGTTAAAATAAATACAAAGTTACCTGTAAAATAAATATAAATCCTAAAATAGCTATAATATAATTATAATTTATATTGTAGCTATATTAGGATTTATTTTACAGGTAAGTATTTAGCTTTAAATAGGAATAATTTATTTAATAAGAGATAATTAATTTCGTTAGATTTAAATTATATTTAACTTAGGGGGTGTTAGTATTAGGGTTAGACTTAGCTTTAGGGGTTAATACATTTATTAGAATAGCGGCGAGATTCAGTCGGCAGATTAGGGGTTAATAATTGAAGTTAGGTGTCGGCGATGTTAGGGAGGGCAGATTAGGGGTTAATACTATTTATGATAGGGTTAGTGAGGCGGATTAGGGGTTAATAACTTTATTATAGTAGCGCTCAGGTCCGGTCGGCAGATTAGGGGTTAAGAAGTGTAGGCAGGTGGAGGCGACGTTGTGGGGGGCAGATTAGGGGTTAATAAATATAATATAGGGGTCGGCGGTGTTAGGGGCAGCAGATTAGGGGTACATAGGGATAATGTAAGTAGCGGCGGTTTACGGAGCGGCAGATTAGGGGTTAATAATAATATGCAGGGGTCAGCGATAGCGGGGGCGGCAGATTAGGGGTTAATAAGTGTAAGGTTAGGGATGTTTAGACTCGGGGTACATGTTAGAGTGTTAGGTGCAGACGTAGGAAGGGTTACCGCATAGCAAAAAATGGGGCTGCGTTAGGAGCTGAACGCGGCTTTTTTGCAGGTGTTTGGTTTTTTTTCAGCTCAAACAGCCCCATTGTTTCCTATGGGAGAATCGTGCACGAGCACGTTTTTGAGGCTGGCCGCGTCCGTAAGCAACTCTGGTATCGAGAGTTGAAGCTGCGTTAAAAATGCTCTACGCTCCTTTTTTGGAGCCTAACGCAGCCTTTATGTGAACTCTCAATACCAGAGTTATTTTTATGGTGCGGCCAGAAAAAAGCCGGCGTTAGTTTTTCGGGTCGTTACCGACAAAACTCCAAATCTAGGCCAGTACTGCTTTTTAACGCCCGCTGGTATTACAAGTCTGGCAGGTACAGGTGTACCGCTCATGTGGAGCTAAATCTTGCTCAATGCTCATTTTTCTGAGGCTAACGCCGGCTTGCAGAAAACTTGTAATACCTGCGTTGTCTTAAGTGAGCGGTAAGAAAAAAAGGAGCATTAGCACCGCACACCATTACCGACAAAACCCCGTAATCTAGCCGAAAGGTTTTTAAAGTATTTCTAGAAAGAAAACACATAATCCCTTTGTTTAAAAGGGATATGACAAGGTGGTTAACTGTGAAGGGCTGCAAAGTGTATATATACACAGTATGTGTATATATTTGTATGTGTGTATATGTGCACACATACATACAGTATTGTGCAAAAGTCTTAGGTGATCATTAGATTGGTTGTTTTAGCAAAGTTTTAATGACCATCCATATTCATTTTCCAGTCTCTTTATTAAGATACAAACAGAAAATACAGGAAATATATACATAAAATATAAAAACACAATATTCAGAACAAAAGGCAAAAGTCAGTATTTAGAGTGACTTCCCTTGACACTAAGTACATCTTGAACTCTTTTGGGGAGACTGTCCTGAGGTTTTCTGAAGTAATCTTCTGGTATATTATTCCAGGTTTCTTTCAGCACTTCCCAGAATTCTGTCTTTTATTTCTTTCTCTGTCCAGGTGATCCCACACTGCCTCTGTAATATTCTGGTCTGTACTCTGTAGAGGCCAATCCATGACTGTCAGTGTTTTATCAGCTGTTTTTCTCTCCAAATATGACTTCACTGCATTAGCAGTGTGCTTGGGATTGTTATTATGCTGAAAATAAAACCATTCCCAATCAGGTGCCTTTTAGAAGGAATGGCATGATGAATTAAAATCTGTCTGTATTTTTCAGCATTCGTGATCCCATCAATTTCGGAAAATATCGCCAACACCACTGGCAGAAATGCAGCCCCAAACCAGGACAGACCCTCCACCATGTTTCACTGAAGGCAGCAAGCATTCATTCTTCAAAAAGGAAAAAGAAACGGCAGGCACTGCTCCAAACCAGGCAAATATAAAAACAAAGGTTCTTTATTATTCCAAAGTTAAAAACAGGCAGACAGACATGGCAGGTATGGCGGACAGCCTGACGCGTTTTGCGACCCTTTCAGGCGCTTACTCATAGACTATAGTCTATGCCTCAACTTAGTCTCTTTATAGGCAGGAAACAGCCAAAAATTGCTTACTAATAAATAAATACCAAATGTTAAAACTGGCATTCATTAATTAATTATTGATAAAATAATTGATATTGCATTCTCTGTTCATACCTAATGGGGAACGTGTTTGAAGTTGGAGAATCCAGTATAATTCTTTATTTTCTAGGATCTTATCTTTATTGCCACCTCTTAAAGGGGTAGTTTCAATGTCAATCACTTGTAAAGAAAGATTTGCTACATTCGTAAAGTGAAAATTATTAAAATGATCTGCCACAGTGGAATCCCTACTATAATTTTTGACATCACTAACATGTTCATCAAAACGTGTTATTATTTGACGTGTTGTTTTAACTACATATTGACAGAGGCAAAGGTTGCTTGTGAGTAAATATATCACAAACTTTGAACCACAGTTAGCATAAAAAATAATATTATATTTCATTTTGTTAACTTGACATATAAAACTATCGTCCTGACAAATGTTTGAACACGCTAGGCACAGTCTAACACCACATTTGAATGTGCCTTTTTTACATAACCAATTAGCAGAGTTATTTTGTTTTGGTTTTTAACTAGACTTGGTGACAAAGTCTGAGCCAAAGTTCTAGATTTTTTGGGACTTTAGAATATCATCAGCAGACAAAATATGGAGATGTTTCTTTAAGATTTTGACTATACTCTCATATTGTTGATTATACTCTGTTGAAAATACAATAGCCTCCTCACAATTATTCTGTCTAATATCTTTTTGTGACATATTTGTAGTTAATTCCCTATTAACTTTTATTGTATTCCTGCATTCCTCAAGTTGATGAAATCTATAGCCTCGTTTAATCAGTCTGCCCCTAAGTTCGATAGATTGTGTGTCTGACTTTGTGTTTCTTCTAAATCTCAAAAATTGTGACTTAGGGATAGACTGAACAAGATGATATGGATGTTGGCATTTAGCATACAATATGGTGTTAGCAGCTGTTGGTTTTCTAAAAGTTTTAGTGACAATCTCATTATTAACATTCTGTAAAGTTAAGTCCAAGTAATTAACCTGCTCCCCACTGAATTCAACAGTTAATTTTAAAGCCATTTCATTATGATTACAATAGGTTAAAAATTGTGAAAATATATTGTCATTTAATGGTTTCTTAAAGATAAAGAGCATATCATCTATATAACGCACATAAAGTGCAATATCTTCACACCAGGGATTATTTGGAGAGCAAATATATAACTGTTACCACCATGCCACATAAATATTTGCAAATGAAGGCGCAAATTTTGCACCCATGGCGGTGCCACATATTTGAAGAAAATATTCGTTATTGAACATAAAATAATTATGTGACAGTAAAAACTTAAAGGACCAGTCAACACATTAGATTTGCATAATCAACAAATTCAAGATAACAAGACAATGCGATAGCACTTAGTCTGAACTTCAAATGAGTAGTAGATTGTTTTATAACAAATTTCAAAGTTATGTATATTTCCACTCCCCTTGTACCATGTGATAGCAATCAGCCAATCACAAATGCATATATGTATAGTCTGTGAATTCTTGCATATGCTCAGTTGGATCTGGTAACTAAAAAATTGTAAATATAAAAGACTGTGCACATTTTGTTTAATGAAAGTAAATTGGAAAGTTGTTTAAAATTACATGCTGTATCTGAATCATGAAAATTTAATTTAACCTGAGTGTCCCTTTAAGTACTTCACAAATATATTCAATTTTGGCATGGTCCAGAGATGAATCTCTCTTCATGAAGAATTCTACAGCTAATATGCCTATATGTTGGGGAATGGAGGTATAGAGGGATGTCACATCAATGACCCCCCAAGAATAACCAGGTTGCCAATCAATTTTCTCTAAGGAGAGCAACACATGCGAGGAGTCCCGTAGGTAGCTCAGCTGTGACTTGGCATAAGGCTGGAGAATATTGTCCAGCCAGTCTGCCAATGGCTCAAATAATGAGCCAATACCAGCCACAATTGGTCTACCCGGAGGACTCCTCACATTTTTGTGAATTTTTGGGACATGGTGGAATATTGGGCAGACAGGGTTATCTGGAATTAAAGTATTTATATCTTCATCTCTGAAAATACCCAATAGTATCCCATATTTTACCAATTTTCTTAGTTCATTCCCAAATTGAATAGTAGGATTGTTGGGAACTTGGAAGCTTGCGATAAACCCTTTTGTCTGACAACTGTCTATGAGCTTCCTCAAAGTAAAATTCCTTGTTCATAACTACAATGCTACCTCCCTTATCTGAATTGCATTTTACAATATTATTATTGTCTTGTAAAGATTTAATTGCTTGATGTTCTCCAAAAGTAAGATTTAGGGAGGTAGCAGTGAACTTAGTACATTCTTCCAATTTAGGAATATCTTGTTGAACTGCTTTTTGGAAGGCATTTATAAGCGGCCCTCTAAAATTCGTTGGATAAAAATTAGAGTATTGCTTTTTGGGGCTAGGCAAGGTATATGATATCAAACTTTCATCTTCATGATTATATAAATTCACTAAAGTTGTTACCGCACATGCTTCTCCAAAATCCATATGGTGGATATTTTCTTTTTTCTCAGGTTTAGCCACACTGCTGGAGGACAACACTATATCATGTGAACTTAGTGCAAAGTATCTCTTTAAAGTTAGCTTGCGAACAAATGTATTAATATCCAGGAGTGTGGCAAAACTGGAAAATGTATTTGATGGGGCAAATCCTAGTCCCTTTAAGAGGACATTTCTCTCATCTTGAGTTAGTTCATAATCTGAAATATTGACTATACTTAGTTCATGTTTGAAAAGTTCAATCTGAAAATTTGATGTATCGGGTATTAACACCCTTTCTTCTTCTTGTTCTTTTCTTCTCCTTTTGTTCCTCCATTTTTGTTTCCTTCTCTTTCTTTTAGCGTGGTTCTTCGCGTAGATAAACATGTACTCCTGGAGCTTGCTTCAGAATCAGTGGAGTCACCCTCATCATTACTGAAGACCACCTTTCTTTTATGTTTGTTTTTCAAAATCGATTTGGGCTGACTTATATTGTCATCATTTTCTTTCTGTTTTTGATAATTCTTTCCAGTATTATTGTTATTATTCTATTTATTTGCAGTTTTGTTATTTTTAAAATTAAATTTTTGTTTACGGATGGCTGCCCAGTTGTACACAATATTTTGTTCATAGTCCTCTTTATCATGGGTAAATTTATTCCCTTTACGAAGGGCCTGCTATCCATCAAATTTATTCAATGATTCATCCATTTTCTTTTTATATGTACTAAATTTGGCGTTCTTTTCAAAGATCTTTAATTCCTCTTTAGCTGTCATTATTGTGGTTCTCAATTTAGTACGTTTCTTTTCTTTTACTTTGATAAGGATATTGATGAGTTTATACGAGCATTCAGTTAATGCCACATTCCATTCATCCATATCTTTAGAATCTTCAAATTCAAAGGAAGGATATTTTTTTATTTTTTTTTAATATATATTTATTGACAAAATCCATGAGGGGTACAGAAAAAAAAAGACAAGGGAAAAAATCAAGGAGGGTATATTACATATCAAATTTACATATTTAAGGATTATAAATAAACATTTTCGGCTACTAACATAATAACATAAAAATTTTTCCTGTTAGCTTATGCTCCAGCCAATTAACCGCAGGCTTACATAAAGACATTAAGTACTATCTCAATCCTTCAAATCCCATACCTTCCTTAATAGCACAGAGATGCAATAAATCCCTCCATGGATAATGTTTTATTATATGCTATGCAAACAACATAGCATAAACATCAAAGAAAGAGAAAAAAACAAAAAAACAAAAAAACAAAACAAAAAGAGACAAAAAAGCAACAAACAAACAGAAAACAAAAAAAAGGGGGGAAATCATATTTACAGTATCCTCAGCCTTCTCTTATACAACGCTTAGTAGACCAAAGGTAACTCTTTTCTAATTATGGCATTCATTACATACTCTGTAGATCTGAGTGGGTAGATAATTTTCTTTTGCATATCCAGTGACTGTGAATATACAAATATTTCCCATTTTTTAAAGAATCTATCCACTTCCTTGGTTTTATCTATCTCCAGTAGACATTGTTCTATTGTCATTAGTTTAAAGATCTGATTCTTTACCTCAGATACAGCAGGCAGTTTTTTCGAGATCCATGTTTTCAATAATAAAAACCTGTCCGTCCCAATAACTAATTCAATAAATTCCTTATTATTGACCTTTTCTTTTTTATCTGGGGGGAACAATAAGAATACTAGAGCTCGACTCTTTTTTTAATATTCTTGATAGCCAGAAACTCATTCTATTCCAGAATTGTTTAATTAGTGTACATTCCCAAAAGTAGTGCACAATATCAGCCCCCCTACTACCACATTTGACACATTTATATTGTGTTTTGCTATTCCATCTTGCCATGATAGAGGGGGTAAGATATGTTTGATTTAAAAGGAAGGATATTTTTTAATCCTTAACCCTCTCGGAATATGTTGGCAATCAAGATACTTCTGAAATGCAACTACATCCCACATAAGCCTGAGGTCAGTAGATAACATATGCTCTATATTTTTAAAATTTGTCTTAATATCCTGTTGGTCTTTTTCAATGTCCTCTGAAAATATCTTGTCAAAATATTTATGTGTCCCCATGTCAAAGATTGCATAACAATATTGAGTATTCCACTCCTCCTGTGCATCAGTAATAATCATGGAGTTGTCATCATGTAAATTGTCAGGTAGATTTATTTCTGCCATATTACAAATATCTGTATCTATCCCTGCCATGTCTGCTTAACATCTGGGAGGAGTTTGTGATATACTTACTCACATGTAATCTTTGCCTCTGTCAATATGTAGGTAAAACAACACGTCAAATAAGAACACGTTTTAATGAAGATGTTAGGGATGTCAAAAATTATAGTAAGGATTTCACTATGGCAGATCATTTTAATAATTTTCCCTTTACTTATGTAGCAAATCTTTCTTTACAAGTGATTGACATTGCAACTACCCCTTTAAGAGGTGGCAATAAAGAAAAGCTCCTAGAAAATAAAGAATTATACTGGATTCTCAAACTTCAAACACGTTCCCCATTAGGTATGAACAGAGAATGCGATAGCAATTATTTTATCGATAATTAATTAATGAATGTCAGTTTTAACATTTGATATTTATTTATTAGTAAGCAATTTTATTCTCTTCCGAAGATAATTTGTTTAATTCATTCTTTGTATAAATATGGAGATTGACTAATTAAGTTGTCAGAATGTAGGCTTGTTTCTATGTTTGTTAAAATACAATGTAGCGATTATTTTGTATTTATTTTGGTGATTGTTTTTAACCTTTTTTGTACTTTTTTGGGCAGTGAATCAGATATTTTTTGGCTGTTTCCTGCCTATAAAGAGACTAGGTTGAGGCATAGACTATAGTCTATGAGTAAGCGCCTGTAGGGGGGCGCAAAACGCGTCGGACTGTCTGTCCGCCATACCTGCTATGTCTGCCTGTTTTTAACTTTGGAATAATACCTTTGCTTTTATATTTGCCTGGTTTGTAGCAGTGCCTGCCGTTTCTTTTTCCTTTCTAACATAAGCGGCTTCATCTACCACCTTGGCTAGGGCACTCCGGGTGTCAGGGGACTGTCACGCCACGCCGTTGCTAGGGGCGCGGCGTCTTCCCCATGCTCGTTGCCTACGGCTGTGTAGGCTCAGGATGCATGTGGCGCTGACGTCATCACTGCACGCTCCTGATGCCGGCCGGTCTCTTGGCGCCAATCCACCAGGTACTTTAGCGGGCAACAAGCGATCTGTCACTGCCCAAGTATAGGTGCTACTTTGTGTGCTCCTGGGAGTGATAGATCATTGGCTGGACTGCTATTTTGTTGTTGATATCTTGCTTGCCTTACTGTGCTACCTGGTTAACCCATAATCTGCTGGACTGATTCTTGTTACTGAACCCTGCCTGTCTCACTACGCTACCTGGTTAACCCCTAATCTGCTGGACTGATTCTTGTTACTGAACCCTGCCTGTCTCACTACGCTAACTGGTTAACCCCTAATCTGCTGGACTGATTCTTGTTACTGAACCCTGCCTGTCTCACTACGCTACCTGGTTAACCCCTAATCTGCTGGACTGATTCTTGTTACTGAACCCTGCCTGTCTCACTATGCTACCTGGTTAACCCCTAATCTGCTGGACTGATTCTTGTTACTGAACCCTGCCTGTCTCACTACGCTACCTGGTTAACCCCTAAATTGCTGGACTGACTTCTTGTTGCTGATCCCTGCCTGTCTCACTACGCTACCTGGTTAACCCCTAATCTGCTGGACTGATTCTTGTTACTGAACCCTGCCTGTCTCACTACGCTACCTGGTTAACCCCTAATCTGCTGGACTGATTTTTGTTACTGAACCCTGCCTGTCTCACTACGTTACCTGGTTAACCCCTAAATTGCTGGACTGACTTCTTGTTGCTGATCCCTGCCTGTCTCACTACGCACGTGAAACAGCGACCTTTCACACCGATCACACAGAATCTACAGCCATACTACTGTGAGTACGTTTAGGAATATAGAGTAAAAACTATCGTTCTTTTAAGTTGTTGAAAATAGATCACTTACTGGTTACTCATATTTATTGGCGACCTGTACCCATCTTATTGTTGAAGTGGTGAACACAACTGTGGACTTTAACTGTGGACTGTATTTAAACAAATATATCTTAAAGACCGAATTATTAAATCTTCCCCCTTGACACCTGTTTATTCCTCCCAGACGTTAAGCAGACATGGCAGGGATAGATACAGATATTTGTAATATGGCAGAAATAAATCTACCTGACAACTTACATGATGACAACTCCGTGATTATTACTGATACACAGGAGGAGTGGAATACTCAATATTGTTATGCAATCTTTGACATGGGGACACATAAAAAATATTTTGACAAGATATTTTCAGAGGACATTGAAAAAGAAAAAACAGGATATTAAGACAATTTAAAAAAAAAAATAGAGCATATGTTATCTACTGACCTCAGGCTTATGTGGGATGTAGTTGCATTTCAGAAGTATCTTGATTGCCAACGTATTCCAAGAGGGTTAAGGATTAAAAAATATCCATCCTTTGAATTTGAAGATTTTAAAGATATGGATGAATGGAATGCGGTATTAAATGAATGCTCGTATAAACTCATCAATATCCTTATCAAAGAAAAAGAAAAGAAACGTACTAAATTGAGAACCACAAAAATAACAACTAAAGAGGAATTAAAGATCTTTGAAAAGAACGCCAAATTTAGTACATATAAAAAGAAAATGGATGAATCATTGAATAAATTTGATGGAGAACAGGCCCTTCGTAAAGGGAATAAATTTACCCGTGATAAAGAGGACTATGAACAAAATATTGTGTACAACTGGGCAGCCATCCGTAAACAAAAATTTAATTTTAAAAATAACAAAGCTGCACATAAAAAGAATAATAACAATAATACTTGAAAGAATGTTCAGAAACAGAAAGAAAATGATGACAATATAAGTCAGCCCAAATCGATTTTGAAAAACAAACATAAAAGAAAGGTAATCTTCAGTACTGATGATGGTGACTCCACTAATTCTGAAGCAAGCTCCAGGAGTACATGTTTTTCTACATGTTCCTCTTCCTTGTTTTCCCCTTCCCCCTCTCCCTCTTCTTCTTTTTTACAGGAATTGTCAGTAGAGGAATTAGAGGAAGTCCTCCAGATGGTCAAGCCAAAAACGCGAAGAACCACACTCAAAGAAAGAGAAGGAAACGAAAATGGAGGAACAAAAGGAGAAGAAAAGAACAAGAAGAAGAAAGGGTGTTAATACCCGATACATCAAATTTTCAGATTGATTTTTTTAAACATGAACTAAGTATAGTCAATATTTTAGATTATGAACTATCACAAGATGAGAGAAATGTCCTCTTAAAGGGACTAGGATTTGACCCATCAAAACCTTTTTCCAGTTTTGCCACACTCCTGAATATTAATAATTTGTTTGCAAGCTAACTTTAAAGAGATACTTTGCACTAAGTTCACATGATATAGTGTCTTCCTCCAGCAGTGTGGCTAAACCTGAGTAAAAAGAAAATATCCACCATATGGATTTTGGAGAAACATGTGCGGTAACAACTTTAGTGAATTTATATAGTCATGAAGATGAAAGTTTGATATCATACACCTTGCCTAGCCCCAAAAAGCAATACTCAGATTTTTATCCAACGAGTTTTAGAGGGCCGCTTATAAATGCCTTCCAAAAAGCAGTTCAACAAGATATTCCTAAATTGGAAGAATGTACTAAGTTCACTGCTACCTCCCTAAATCTTACTTTTGGAGAACATCAAGCAATTAAATCTTTACAAGACAATAATAATATTGCTAAACACAATTCAGATAAGGGAGGTAGCATTGTAGTTATGAACAAGGACTTTTACTTTGAGGAGGCTCAGACGAAAGGGTTTATCGCAAGCTTCCCAATAATCCTACTATTCAATTTGGGAATGAACTAAGAACATTGGTAAAAGATGGGATACTATTGGGTATTTTCAGAGATGAAGATATAAATACTTTAATTCCAGATAACCCTATCTGCCCAATATTCCACAATGTCCCAAAAATTCACAAAAATGTGAGGAGTCCTCCGGGTAGACCAATTGTGGCAGGTATTGGCTCATTATTTGAGCCATTGGCAGACTGGCTGGACAATATTCTCCAGCCTTATGCCAAGTCACAGCTGAGCTACCTACGGGACTCGTCATATTTGTTGCTCTCCTTAGAGACAATTGATTGGCAACCTGGTTATTCTTGGGGGGTCATTGATGTGACATCCCTCTATACCTCCATTCCCCAACATCTAGGCATATTAGCTGTAGAATTCTTTATGAAGAGAGATTCCTCTCTGGACCATGCCAAATTGAAGTACTTAGGTTTTTACTGTCACATAATTATTTTATGTTCAATAACGAATATTTTCTTCAAATATGTTGCACCACCATGGGCACACAATTTGCGTCTTCGTTTGCAAATATTTATGTGGCATGGTGGGAACAGTTTGATATTTACTCTCCAACTAATCCCTGATGTGAAGATATAGCACTTTATGCGCGTTATATAGATGATCTGCTCTTTAACTTTAAGAAACCATTGAATGACAATATATTTTCACAATTTTTAACCTTTTGTAATCATAATAAAATGACTTTAAAATTCACTGGTGAATTCAGTGGGGAGCAGGTTAATTACTTGGACCTAACTTTACAGAATGTTAATAATGAGATTGTCACTAAAACGTTTAGAAAACCAACAGCTGGTGGTAACACCATATTGCATGCTAAATCCACACATCCATATCATCTGATTAAATGAGGCTATAGATGTCATCAACTTGAGGAATGCAGGAATACAATAAAAGTTAATAGGGAATTAACTACAAATATGTCACAAAAAGATATTAGACAGAATAATTGTGAGGAGGCTATTGTATTTTCAACAGAGTATAGTCAAAAATATGAAAGTATAGTCAAAATTTTAAAGAAACATCTCCATATTTTGTCTGCTGATGATATTCTAAAGTCACAGATTAAAAATTGTAAATTTATACGCAAAAAATCTAGGACTTTGGCTCAGACTTTGTCACCAAGCCTAGTTAAAAAACCAAAACAAAATAACTCTGCTAATTGGTTATGTAAAACAGGCACATTCAAATGTGGTGTTAGACTGTGCCTAGCTTGTTCAAACATTTGTCAGGATGATAGTTTTATATGTCAAGTTAACAAAATTAAGTATAATATTAATTTTTATGCTAACTGTGGTTCAAAGTTTGTGATATATTTACTCACATGCAACCTTTGCCTCTGTCAATATGTAGGTAAAACAACTCGTCAAATAATAAAACCTTTTTATGAAGATGTTAGGGATGTCAAAAATTATAGTAGGGATTCCACTGTGGCAGATCATTTTAATCATTTTCACTTTACGAATGTAGCGAATCTTTCTTTACAAGTGATTGACATTGAAACTACCCCTTTAAGAGGTGGCAATAAAGATAAGATCCTAGAAAATAACTAATTATACTGGATTCTCAAACTTCAAACACGTTCCCCATTAGGTATGAACAGAGAATGTGATATCAATTATTTTATTGATAATTAATTAATGAATGTCAGTTTTAACATTTGGTATTTATTTATTAGTAAGCAATTTTATTTGCTTCTGAAGATAATTTGTTTAATTCATTCTTTGTATAAATATGAAGTTTGACTAATTAACTTGTCAGAATTTGTTGTTTCTATGTTTGTTAAAATACAATGTAGCGATTATTCTGCATTTATTTTGGTGATTGTTTTTAACCTTTTTTGTACTCTTTTGGGCAGTGAATCAGTTAATCAGTTTCCTGCCTATAAAGAGACTAGGTTGAGGCATAGACTATAGTCTATGAGTAAGCGCCTGTAGGGGGCGCGGAATGCATCAGACTGTCTGTCCGCCATACCTGCCATGTCTGTCTGCCTGTTTTTAACTTTGGAATAATAAAGTACCTTTGCTTTTATATTTGCCTGGTTTGGAGCAGTGCCTGACGTTTCTTTTTCCTTTCTGACATAAGCGGCTTCATCCACCGCCTTGGCTACGGCACTCCGGGTGTCAGGGGACTTCTTTACAGTGTTTGGTTACACCTTCCGGTTTCTCGCTTGCACGCCTAGGCTGCGGCTTCCTCCACTCATTCTTCAATCTCTATTCAACTCTTCTCACATATTGTCGACAATTGGACCCAAAAATTTCAAACTTGGATTTTTCACTCTATAATACTCTTTTCCACTGATCCTCATTCCAATCTTTGTGAGCTTCAGCATATTTTTAGCCTTTTAACCCTGTTCCCCTTCTGAAAAAGTGGTTTCTTGGCAGCTACCCTTCTACAAAGACCATTCCTGATCAAGCTTCTTCGGACTGTAGAAGGGTCAATATGGTATCCTGATGAAGTTGCCAGATGCTGAGCTAGGTCCTTGCTGGACTTCTTCTGGTCTCTCAATAAGAAACTCTGAGAAACTTTTCATCAGATTTTGAAAGTTTTCTTGGCCCTCCAGTTCTTTTTTAGTCATTGACCTCTCCTGATTCTTCAATAAGTTTTATAACAGTTTGAATACCACATCTTGAGTATCTAGTTTGTTTACGGATTTCCCTTTTAGAGTGGCCTTGCTTATGCAAAAGTATGATTTTATGCCTGTCAAATTCTGTGATCTTTGGCATTTTGATTGGAATGATGTGATTGAAAGATGTTCTTCCAATGAATTAAACTCATACCACAGGTGTATGTAACGCTCAAGCATGTCTTGCACAAACTTGGTGTAATAGACCTTTTTCACAGCAGTCATTTTTACATGAAATAGTAGGACAAATACAGGTGTTAGCAATAACATTAATTAGTGTTCCATTTCATTTAGGGTTACAGGAGCTAGGTTCCTGCTATTGCTCAAGTGTAAGGGGAGGTCACACTAAATACTTGCCATAAAGGCTGTTTTTTCAGATTTCTTCTGTCTTTTAAAACTGCATAAAAATATTCTATATTTTCTGGTTGTATTCTAATAAAGAGACTGAGAAATAATTATATATGGTCATTAAAATACAAAATCAAATGTGATGGTGCACAAAAAAGGATAAAAGTCCCAGGTTATCATGGTGGTAATGCTCAGTAGGTGAACCTCAGGGAAAAAAAGAAGCAACACATATAGTGAAGTTCTGTGGTTATGTGAAATTTACAGCAGAACCCTAGAAAGGTACTCACATTGTCTAGAGCTTCAAAATCAAGCTCTAGATATATAGGCACCAAGCTCCTAATAAGATCTTGAAAAAGCCAAGCTGTGATTGGTGAAACGTATGTTGGAGCAGTGATGTCACAAAAGGGGCGGAGCCTTGTTCCTTACCGGACCAACAGAGCAATCATTGTACATTGTGATACACACAGTCTTTTGCTTGTAGTAGTCTATGATTGGGACAGTCTCATTGTATATGCCTTGTGACTTGTTTTTAATACATTTGTTATACTTTTTTAACCACTTCTGATTCATCCTTTGGAGCTGGAATATCTTTGCCTCCTATTAAGAGCTTCCTCTGCCTATTGATTTTAAAGCTCTAGACAATGTGAGTACCTTTCTAGGGTTCTGCTGTAAATTTCACATAACACAGAACTTCACTATATGTGTTTCTTCTTTTTTCCCTGAGGTTCACCTGCTGAGCACTACCACCATGATAACCTGGGACTTTTATCCTTTTTTGTGCACCATCACATTTGATTTTGTATTTTAATGACCATATATAATTATTTCTCAGTCTCTTTATTAGAATACAACCAGAAAATATAGAATATTTTTATGCAGTTTTAAAAGACAGAAGAAATCTGAAAAAACAGCCTTTATGGCAAGTATTTAGTGTGACCTCCCCTTACACTTGAGCAATAGCAGGAACCTAGCTCCTGTAACCCTAAATGAAATGGAACACTAATTAATGTTATTGCTAACACCTGTATTTGTCCTACTATTTGAGCACTACCACCATGATAACCTGGGACTTTTATCCTTTTTTGTGCACCATCACATTTGTTTTTGTATTTTATTATTCCTTATATTGTGATTTAAGCAAGTTTATATATATTTTATTGTTCTTTTATATATGGTCATTATATCATTGCTAAAACATACATATATATAAATATATATATATATACACACACACGTTTGAGGACAAGTTATATGTCAAGTTATATGTCAAACACCTTGACATATAACTTGTCCCTTTTAAACCCTTTTGTCACACCCGTGCCTAGGATTGAATCTGAGACCCCTGATTTGCAGTTTACAGCCCTGTCTTTGCGACACCATGGGGCTTTAACTTCAGCACTGCTATAAAAGGCAGCCTCAAAAAACAATACCATTCCGTGACATTCTGGTTCTACCAGTCTGTTAGTGCCTCTGTCCTCACCTAAGTTCCCTTTTGTTTTGTTCCTCTTGTTACTGAATTTGGCTTGCCTCCTGGCTACCCTCTTGGATTTCCTTTTCATTTGATGAATAATTGGACTGCTGTTCTGGTATCCCGGACTTGGGCTTCTCTCCTGAACTGCTCTAACAGATTCTCCCTGTATTTGGTGAATTATCAGACTGCTCTCAGGTGTCTGACTCTCGGCTTGCCTCTTGGCTATTCTCTTCACCACCCTGTCACTGCTACCTGTTATCCTGTGTCACCATCCTGCCTTCTCTGTTATCCTCCTGCAAAGGGTGCCTGCCATGCACTGGTATCCTTTTTCAGTGCATAGGCCTGCAGATGGTGCTCTCCAAGTTCCAGTATCCAGCTACTGCATCCAAGCTCTGCAGAGAGTGTCTGTCAAGTTCCTGTATCCAGTTTCTGTACTCTAGGTCTGCAGATGGTATTCTGTACCCTAGCTCTGAAGATGTCAAGTTCCTGTACCCTAGCTCTACAGAGGGTATCTGTCAAGTGCCAGTCTCCAGTTCCTGCTTCCAAGTTCTGCAGAGGGTATCTGCCACATACCAGTATCCAGCCATTGTACTCAAACTCTGCGGTGGGTGTCCACCCAGCTTCTGTATCCTGTTCCAGTCTTCAGCCTCAAGTGGGCATTCCAGTCTTCGCCCTCATATGGGCTTTTTAGACTTCGGCATAGAGTGGTTATTCCAGTCTCCAGCCTCAAGTTGGCATTCTTGTTCCTTGACCTAGTGTGGGTATTCCTGTCTTTGACCTAAAGTGGGAACTCCAGTCTCAGTCTTAGAGTGGGCATTCCAGTTCCTGGCAATGTAGTGGGCATTTCCTCCAAATCCCGAGTGCAACACATAACTTTCAACTTGTAATATGAGCGGTTTAGTTCTGGATCACAATTTTGAGCTCCACTCGTACTCTGGCCCTAAATACCTTGTGTGGGTCACTCACTGAATTAAAACTTACAATAGTGTTTATATTTAAGCAGAAAAAAAAGCTCAGTGTATTTTGACAGTTTTTCAAAGTTAGACAGTGCTAGTTCATGTGTGTCATACAGAAAATATTGGTCTTACTCCCGTGGAGTTTTTTATGTGTTAGCACTTATTGGCTAAAATGCAATCTTTCAAAAGAACTGAGATAAGGGGACAGTCTGTAGTGGCTTAGATACAAGGTAATCACAGAGGTAAAAATAGTATTAATATAACAGTGTTGGTTATGCAAAACTGAGGAATGTGTAATAAAAAGATTATCTATCTTATTAAACAATAAAGCATTTCAGGTAAACTGTCCCTTTAAGGTGTACAGTCTGACAGTAAAGCACTATGATAACATAATATATAATGTAGTTACAAGAAATGTTGGTACATTCAAGACAAAGGCCTCTAGTTATCAAGCCGTAAACCGCAAATACGCTGGAATTCCGCAGCGTATTTGTGGCGAGGCTGATTCGCCTTAGTTATCAAGCCCTACTGCCCGGCAAAAGTAGAATCTAGTGACGTAAGCTTCGATCCGCCGGACTCAGTCTGACACAGATCGATGCTTACATCACTACAGATGTTCCGAACGCAAGTTCGGCACATTCTGACTACTTTTGGTAGTTATTAAACTACTACCAGGTACGCTCGCCACTATTCCGGGCCAGCGTACCTGGATTTCAATCCGCCGCCCTGGAGGCGGCGGATCCCATAGGAATCAATGGGAGTCTGACCATAGCGAAAGCTCATGTTCGCTGCTGCCCAATATTCCATTGATTCCTATGGGAAATGTCTGCACCTAACACCCTAACATGTACCCTGAGTCTAAACACCCCTAATCTGCCCCCCTACCCTGCCGCAATTAAATAAAGTTATTACCCCCTAAACCGCCGCTCCTGGACCCCGCCGCAACCTACATTATACATATTAACCCCTAATCTGCCGCCCCCATACCACCGCCACCTACATAAACTAATTAACCCCTATCCTGCGGATCCCGGACCCCGCCGCAACGAAATAAATTGTTTAACCCCTAAACCGCCGCTCCCGGATCCCGCCACAACTATAATAAATATGTTAACCCCTAAACCGCTGCTCCCGGACCCCGCCGCCACCTACATAATACCTATTAACCCCTATCCTGCCCCCCATACAGCCGCCACCTATAATACATTTATTAACCCCTATCCTGCCCCCCCTACACTGCTGCCACTATAATAAAATTATTAACCCCTAAACCTAAGTCTAACACTAAACTAACACCCCCCTAACTTAAATATTAATTAAATAAATCTAAATAATATTACTCTTATTAAATAAATGAATCCTATTTAAAACTAAATACTTACCTATAAAATAAACCCTAAGATAGCTACAATATAACATAATTACATTGTAGCTATTTTAGGATTTATTTTTATTTTACAGGCAACTTTGTATTTATTTTAACTAGGTACAATAGTTATTAAATAATTATTAACTATTTAATAGCTACCTAGCTAAAATAAAGACAAATTTACCTTTAAAATAAATCCTAACCTAAGTTACAATTAAACCTAACACTACACTATCATTAAATTAATTAAATAAATTAGCTACAAATAGCTACAATTAAATACAATTAAATAAACTAAACTAAATTACCAAAAAAACAACAACACTAAATTACAGAAAATAAAAAAATAATACAAGAATTTTAAGCTAATTACACCTAATCTAAGCCCCCTAATAAAATTAAAAAAAAACTAAATAATAAAAGTCCCTACCCTATTCTACATTACAAAGTAATCAGCTCTTTTACCAGCCCTTAAAAGGGTTTTTTGAGGGGCATTGCCCCAAAGTAATCAGCTCTTTAACCTGTAAAAAAAAATACAACCCCCCCCCAACATTAAAACCCACCACCACATACCCCTACTCTAACCCACCCAAACCCCCCTTAAATAAACCTAACACTAACCCCCTGAAGATCTCCCTACCTTGAGTCGTCTTCACCCAGCCGGGCCGAAGTCTTCATCCGATGGGGCAGAAGAGGACATCCAGACCGGCAGAAGTCTTCATCCTATCCGGGCAGAAGAGGACATCCGGACCGGCAGACATCTTCATCCAAGTGGCATCTTCTATCTTCATCCATCCGACAAGGAGCGGCTCCATCTTCAAGACCTCCGGCGCGGAGCATCCTTCCTGGCCAACGGACTAACGATGAATAACGGTTCCTTTAAATGACATCATCCAAGATGGCGTCCCTCGAATTCCGATTGGCTGATAGGATTCTATCAGCCAATCGGAATTAAGGTATGACAAATCTGATTGACTGATTCAATCAGCCAATCAAATTGAAGTTCAATCCGATTGGCTGATTGGATCAGCCAATCAGATTGAACTTCAATCTGATTGGCTGATTAAATCAGCCAATCAGATTTTTCCTACCTTAATTCCGATTGGCTGATAGAATCCTATCAGCCAATCGGAAATTTGAGGGACGCCATCTTGGATGACGTCATTTAAAGGACCAGGCATTCGTCGTTAGTCCGTCGGCCAGGAAGGATGCTCCACGCCGGAGGTCTTGAAGATGGAGCTGCTCCTCGTCGGATGGATGAAGATAGAAGATGCTGCTTGGATTAAGATGTCTGCCGGTCCGGATGTCCTCTTCTGCCCGGATAGGATGAAGACTTCTGCCGGTCTGGATATCCTCTTCTGCCCCATCGGATGAAGACTTCGGCCCGGCTGGGTGAAGACGACTCAAGGTAGGGAGATCTTCAGGGGGTTTATTTAAGGGGGGGTTGGGTGGGTTAGAGTAGGGGTATGTGGGTGGTGGTTTTTAATGTTGGGGGGGGTTGTATTTTTTTTTACAGGTAAAAGAGCTGATTACTTTGGGGCAATGCCCCGCAAAAAGCCCTTTTAAGAGCTGGTAAAAGAGCTGATTACTTTGTAATGTAGAATAGGGTAGGGATTTTAATTATTATTATTTTTTATTATTTTATTAGGGGGCTTAGATTAGGTGTAATTAGTTTAAAATTCTTGTAATATTTTTTTATTTTCTGTAATTTAGTGGGGGTTTTTTGTTGGTAATTTAGTTTATTTAATTGTTTTTAATTGTAGGTATTTGTAGCTAATTTATTTAATTAATTTAATGATAGTGTAGTGTTAGGTTTAATTGTAACTTAGGTTAGGATTTATTTTACAGGTAAATTTGTATTTATTTTAGCTAGGAAGTTATTAAATAGTAAATAACTATTTAATAACTATTGTACCTAGTTAAAATAAATACAAACTTGCCTGTCAAATAAATATAAATCCTAAAATAGCTACAATGTAACTATTAGTTATATTGTAGCTATATTAGGGTTTATTTTATAGGTAAGTATTTAGTTTTAAATAGGATTAATTTAGTTAATAAGAGTAATATTATTTAGATTTATTTAATTAATATTTAAGTTAGGGGGGTGTTAGGGTTAGGGTTAGGTTTAGTGGTTAATAATTTTATTATAGTGGCGGTGGTGTAGGGGGGCAGGATAGGGGTTAATACATTTATTGTAGGTGGCGGCGGTATAGGGGAGGCAGGATAGGGGTTAATAGGTTTTATGTAGGTGGCGGCGGGGTCCGGGAGCGGCGGTTTAGGGGTTAACATATTTATTATAGTTGCGGCGGGGTCCAGGAGCGGCGGTTTAGGGGTTAAACAATGTATTTAGTTGCGGCGGGGTCCGGGATCGGCAGGATAGGGGTTAATAAGTTTATGTAGGTGGCGGCTGTATAGGGGACGTCAGATTAGTGGTTAATATGTATAATGTAGGTGGTAGCGGGGTCCGGGAGCGGCGGTTTAGGGGGTTAATATATTAGAGTTGTGGCGGGGTCTAGGAGCGGCGGTTTAGGGGTTAATAACTTTATTTAGTTGCGGGGGGCTCCGGGGGTGCCGGTATAGGGGGTAGAACAGTATAGTATAGTGTGAGTGCTTAGTAACAGGCGTATCAATAAAGCTGTAAAAAAGCCGAAGAGCAGCGAGATTGATGAGTGATAACTATCACAGTCCGCTGCTCATCGCCCCGTACTTGGTGCGCGGCTTTTTGACAGATTTATTGATAACTTTGGGGAGCGTATTCAGGTCCGCCGCGGCGATGTGAGGCGAGCTTAGGCGAGTGTATTGGGCCGGCAAATGCAGGTAAGTATACGGCTTCATAACTAGAGGCCAAAGGGGTCAATATATCAAGCTCCATACAATGCTTGATGCCCCGTGTTTCCAGCGAGCCTTCAGGCTCGCTGGAAACAGAAGTTATGAAGCAGCGGTCTAAAGACTGCTGCTCCATAACCTGTCCGACTGCTCTGAGGCGGCGGACAGCAATCAACCCTATTGAATACGATCGGGTTGATTGACAGCCCCTGCTAGCGGCCAATCCGTGAATCTGCAGGGGTCGGTAATGCACCAGCAGTTCACAAGAACTGCTGGTGCAATGATAAATGCTGACAGCGTAGGCTGTATCGATGTGCAGCGGACATGATATGCTACATCGTATCATGTCCGCTCGCACTATAATAAATTGACCCCAAAATTTTAATGCACACAAGTGAATTTCATTTTTGAATAGAAGCATTTTTGCCATGTGCGTGTATCAGCAAAAAGGATTCTAGTAAAAGCTATAGCTGTTTCAAAGGGTAGATTTATTGAGCTGCATACACAGATTTTTGGGCTATGTGGAGCATGTTTGCATAAGCGAGTCTTCTGCCACAGATTTAGTAAGCAGAAACTGCTTCTTTTGCCTCTCTGCAACCTCAGAAGTGGCGAGATCAATCCCCAAAACATTCCTGTGTTTGGGGTGATTGACATTCCCTGCTCCAGTGCAATAGGTTGCTCCGGAGCAAGAGACGGAATTGCACAAGAAACCTCTTGTGAAATGTTAAATTTTGCTGTGCGATGCAACACTACTTGTGAACCTGTCCACCTGCAGGGATAGTAAAAATAACCCCAAGTGAACTTAAAGAGCCACTAAACACAGTAAAATTGCATAATAGATAAACACATAATTAAAAGACAATGCAAAAGCACTTAGTTTGAATTTCAAATATATAGTTTTTTTTTCTGTCAAATGTAAAAGTTAGCAACATTTTCCTTCATAATGCATCAAGTGACAGCCACCAGCCAATCACAAAATGCATATACTTTTATCCTGTGAATCTTGCCCATTCTTAGAAGGAGAAAGTGCCTCAGAAAGTGTGCATGTAAATATACTGTGCACACTTCACTGTGTGGAAATGAAGTAGAAAGTTGTTTAAAATTGTGTGCCATATCAGAATTATGAAAGTTTATTTTTGACTTGACTGTCCCTTTAAGCATGCTCCATGCACCAGCATTTTAAACACAGCACTTGCTTAGAGATCCTAAGGTTCTTGTATCATCTGGTATTGACTCAATTTGCGTAATTGTTGACATGAAACAAGCCCTCACTGGATCTCTGAGCAGCTGCAGTATTTAAAATGCTTGTGCACTGTGGATATCCAGCTATACGTCACATGTATGTGCACAGAAAAATGCTAACACTAAAATGTGATAACTTTTACTGGAATGAATGTATATTATAAATATATTTCTATCCAAAGACATCAATGCGAATTTCAATTTAGAAATTCCCTATTAATAAAAATGAATCTAAATTATAGCAAATCACATATATGTCACTGTTGGTTCTAGAGACAGTTAATTACAAGTATCTTTAAAATAAATGTATCCACACCACACCAGACATATGTGTTAGTTCATATGCACCAAGAGAAAACATGAATCAGGGGAGGTTTTGTTTTGCCTACCTCCCCTGACTGTATACCAGGGACATGCAGTTAGCGGAGATAGGCAAAACACAATTCATCTCCTTATGAATAATTTTTTTTTCATGTTAAGCTATGGAGAGACTCAGTAAGCAGGCCTGCCTCTCTCCATTGTGCAACATGACTGCTGTTTCCTATGGGCCATGAGCACCAGCGCCACCTACTGAGTGGTTCTAGGCAGCGCAGCCAATAAGCCCATATTTGAGGCAGCTCTCATAGATGCCTCTGGTGGGGGGAGCCAAATCAGTGGACCAGACTGAGGAGGCGGAGCAGACTCCCGTCAAGCAGACTGAGGAAGTGGAGCATACTGAGGAGGCGGATCAGGTGAATTTGTTGCAGCAGTATGGACAGTGATTTTTTAAAAAAAATAAAAAATTTAATTGCTGTGCCCCACAGGGAGCGGTGCTTAACTGTTGAAACGGGGGAATCACATTGCATAACATTGCACTTTAAATGATAATGACCTGCATGACACAGATACACTCTGCACAAGGCTTATTTAGTGAGAGGAGAGTGGGAGGAGCAGCGTGCAGGAGGTGCATTGACAACTTAATTCCTTTGCTTGAATACATGTGGATGGGAGGAGTTGCTTAGTCTATAGGCATATCCTCCCCTCTTCCCAGTAAGAAGTGGGTAAACAAAGTTCTGTACTGGAGGAAGCTTTGTGTGTGACTGGAACAGACATAATTCTGCATCGGTAAGAAGGGGAGGGGCTGTGCTCAGTAATTTAGGAGATAACCAAACACCTATCTGTGGGGAATACACATTGTGACTAGCCACACTCTAATAGCAGCTCAAAGAAATATGCAGGGGCTGGGCTCAGTGACAACTCTTTTACTCACTTTTGTTATCTGTTATTAGAGTGTGCCTAATCACACTGTACATTCCTCACAGCTAGTTATTGTTCTGGCACAGACTGTACGAACTGAAAGAAAACTTCCCTTAGGTATCAGTAAACACTGCCTCTGACTCCTCCCTTTAACCATTCTCTAACTAGTGTGTTATACTGGATTTTCTGTTCTGCACTTCGTCCCTCTGCTGTGACTTGCTAAACTCTGGCAGGCTGTCAACAGGAGGAAATAAAGTATATAAAGTTTTTTTGTTTTTTTTAACTGGAGAATTTTCAAGGATATGTTGTGAGGTTGATCTATCTATCTATCTATCTATCTATCTATCTATCTATTATATATCTATCAATCATCAATCATCTATCTATCTATCTATAATGTGCTATGCAAACAAAAAAATAGTATTGGGAAGTGACATTTTAGGGGAATTAAAGGAAATAAAAAGAAATGTTTTTTGGTTGTAAAATAATTCATTTGTATTTTAGTGTCAGTTCTAGAGAGATATATTTAAATAATTGTGAGTTTTTGATGTTCAATAATAGCATACAAATGGTTTCTACTTTCTGCTCCTGTTCCATAGAAGTAGAGTTGTGGGGCAGAGAATTGCACATTTTCCCTCTTGTTGTGCACACTTCATGACAAAACAATATATGTTGCAGCCTTTTTTTGACAGCTATGGGGTTAGCTGTAGTTGCATCCTCAGTAGTATTTCTAGGTAACTGTCTGTTTCAGGGTAGTAGGTTATTTGGATCTATCCATTGTTCTGTCTGTGTCTGTTGACTGTGTGTGTGTGTCTTTCATGTCTGTGTAAGTGTCTATACATTTCGGTCTCTGTCTATCTCTGTGTGTGTCTGTCAATCTATGGCTGTGTGTTTGTGCGTGCCTGTCTATCTAAAGTTGTGCAAGTCTGTCTACCTTTGGATGTGTGTCTGTCTATCCATGTCTGTGTTTGTGTGTGTCTGTCTATCCATGGCTGGCTGTATGTCTTTGTGTGCAATGCAGCATATTTGCGTATTCTGCTAAACCAGCAGTAACTCTTCCTAGCAGCAGTTTTTTCATTTGTGTTAAATGAATATGAATAGTGGAACGTTATTTGCCTATATAATGAGAACTGAAGTAGTTTCTTACCTGTATGCGTGTGTTGTAAAGAATGCTAATATTCATTGTGCAACCTGCTGATATAATCATAAATTTAAGCCTCCTCTATTAGGTTCATATATGTTCTTGGGCATATTATAGCCAGTGCTTAACCAGCCTCTGACCTCACTGCACGTCACTGCTGTCCTGCAATACTATATTTGCTAATTTGGCTTACACATTTTAAACATGTTTAATAATAAAAAACCTCTCAATATCAGGTAAAATATATTTAGCTTTAACACACACACACACCATCTTATCCCTACTAAAGTTCTCATTAGAACATTTGAACTACAGAAAAACACAAATAACAACCTTACAATTTTTCTCAAACGCTTATCAGAAAATAGAAACAAGCAACTTAGTTATATCAAATTGGACCCACACAGCTTTAATAACTAACACCTTTCCTTCTAAGTGCTTGAAGATCAAAATGTAGTTTCAGTTTCTCATACGCATTCTGATAACTTTGATCTCAAATTATCATCAAAGGTAATGTCAGGTACTTCAGTAGCACACTTTTTCACAGGCCATCCTCTCAACTCCAGTTCTCTCCAGTCACCAAAAGATTTCACAGCACATTTGTTCCAATTCACTTTAAAACCACTTGTCATACAAAAACATTCAATTTGAACTCCTCAAAATAACCTGTAAGTAATACGCCACAGTTAAATTATCCATATAGCATAAAACTTTCAAACTTCTCTCATTACTTTCTGAAAGTTCCACACCACTAATCAATTTATAACCCCTCAATCTCTGCAACAATGGTTCAATCACACACACAAAAAGAATAGGAGAAAGGGGACAACCCTGACCAGATGTACACATTTTATGCCTAAAAGCCATTCACTAAAACCTTACTAACAATACCATCATACAAAAATCTAATCCAACCAAGCATCTTCTTTGGCACACCCACTCTCGAAAATATCAGACATAAACTCATGTAATACTCTGTCAAATGCTTTTTCAAAATTAATTTTAGCAAATGCAACTGGCTGCTTGCACTCCCAAGTTTACCATTTCACTTCTCACAAACAACCCAAATATTCATCTGTCTACCAGGCAAAGCAAATAACTGTTTTCCCCTTACAATCTTACCAACAACACCTTTCATCCTATCAGCCGTTACCTTTGCTAACACCTAATAATTAACATTTAAAAGTCCCTTGCCAAAAGGCTAGTGGAACATACCTGACTCCCAGCTGTTGGAATGCATAGAGGATGTCCCAGAACAACCCTGACTCCCAGCTGCTTCGAGGCTGTAAGGAAGACCCCAGCCAAAAGGCCAGAGGAACAACTCTGACTCACAGCTGCTGTAAGGCCAACCGGAAGTCCCGGAATAACCGTGACTCCCAGCTGCTTCGAGGCTATGAGGAAGACCCTGGACAAAAAGCCAGAGGAACAATCCTGTCATGCCAAGGCCCAGGATTGCACCTGATCCTTCAACATGCACTCACCTGCTATGATCCTGATCCAGCATGCGCTCTCATGCCAAGGCACAGATCCTATTTCACGATACACTCTTATCTGCAAGGCACGGTTCCGGTTCAAGAATACACTTGCCTATGTCCTGTGTACAGCTCCACTGACTCCAACTTCTGTGTCTCCTATTTTACAGTATGAAGTCCTGTGTCTCCAACTGTCTGCTTTACCAGTTGGATACAGCTTCTTTTCTTTATTTGCCATCATGCCTAAAAGGGGTAGTTATTCTAAGAAGCACATCTCAGTGCCCCCTTTTTACCTCCAAGATTAACTAAAGCCAGACACTTCTACCTCAGAGCTCCAAATCCTTGAGCCCAATCCTCAGAGCATGACAAATTCTGACTCCAAGCTACTGTGAGCCAGTTCACATTCATAAGGCCAGTGGAACAACCCTGACTCCCAAATGCTGCAAGGCATAGAGGAAGTACCGGAACAATCCTGACTCTTAGCTGCTGCAAGGCTGGGAAGAAGATTCCAGCCAAAAAGCCAGATGAACAACTTTGACTCCCAGCTACTGCAAGAAAGTCTGTGAGCAAAAGGCCAGTGGAACAACCCTGACTCACTGCTGCTGTGAGGCTGACAGAAATTCCTGGAACAACCTTGACTCCCAGCTGCTGCAAGGCTCTGAGGAAGAGCCCAGCCAAATGGACAGCACAAAACCCCTGGCTCACTGGTGCTGCAAGGCTTCAAGGAAGTTCCTGGACAAAAAGCCACCTTGTGAGAAAGTCCTGGAACAACCCGGACTCATAGCTGCTGCACATCTGTGAAAAGAACCCAGTCAAAAGGCCAGTGGAGCAACCCTGACTCTCAGCTGCTGTGAGGAAGTCTTGGCCAAAATTTCAGAGGAACAACCCTGCCTCCCAGCTGCTGCAAAACTGTGAGGTAGACCTCAGACAAAAAGCCAGCAGAACAACCCTGACTCACTGCTGCTATGAGTACGTCCCTGGCCAAAAGGCCAGTGGAAAATCCCTGAATCCTAGCAGCTGTGGGGAAGTACTGGGCCAAAAGGCCAGTGGAACAACCCTGCTGCAAGGTTGCTAGGAAGTCTTAGGCCAAAAGTTCAGCAGAAAAACCCTAACTATCAGCTGAGGCAAGGCTGTGAGGAAGCCCCTGGCAACTTTCAGCTGCTGTAGGGAAGTTTTGACCAAAAATACAATGGAACAACCCTAACTCCCAGCTGCTGCAAGGCTGTAAAGAAGTCTCCACCAAAAGGCCAGCAGAACAACCCTGACTTTCAGCTGCTGTGAGAAAATCCCTGGCCTAAAGGCCAGTAGAACAACCCTAACTCCCAGCTGTCACAAGGAAGTATCGGCCAAAAGACCAGCGTAACTACCGAACTACACTCACTCACTACTGCTTTAAGGAAGTCCATGGCCAAAAGTCCAGAGGAAAAAAACCTGAAACCCATTTTATGCAAGGTGGTCCCCATCCAATGACCAGCAGAACAACCCTGGCTCACTGCTGCTCCAAGGCAATCCCCAGTCAAAAGGATAGTGGAACAACCCAGATTCACTGCTGTAGTAAGGCAGTCCCTTGCTAAAAGTCCAGCAGAACAACCCTGATTCACTGCTGCTGTGAGACTACAGGGAAGTCCCTGGCCAAAAGGCCAGCAGAACAATCCTAACTCCCAGCTGCTGCAAGGAAGTATTAGCCAAAATGACAGTGGAACTACTCTCAATCACTGCTGATATGGGACACCCCTGGTGAAAAGGCCAGTGGAGCATCCCTGACTCATAGCAGCTGTGATGAAGTACTGGGCCAAAAGGCCAGTGGAACAACCCTGCTGCAAGGCTGCTAGGAAGTTTTAGGCCAAAAGCTCAGCAGAAAAACCCTGACTATCAGCTGAGGCAAGGCTGTGAGGAAGACCCTTGAAAAAGGCCAGCAGAACAACCGGGACTGTCAGCTGCTGCAGTGAAGTATTGACCAAAAATACAATGGAACAACCCTGACTGTCAGCTGCTGCAAGGCTGTAATAAAGTCCTCAGCCAAAAAGCCAGCAGAACAACCCTGATTTTCAGCTGCTATGAGAAAATCCCTGGCCTAAAAGCCAGTAGAACAACCCTAACTCCCAGCTGTCGCAAGGAAGTATCGGCCAAAAGACCAGTGCAACTACCCAACTACCCTCACACTCACTACTGCTTTAAGGAAGTCCATTGCCAAAAGTCCAGAGGAAAAAACCCTGAAACCCAGTTTCTGCGAGGTAGTCCCCATCCAAAAGGCCAGCAGAACATCTCTGACTCACTGCTGCTGAAAGGCAATCCCCAGTCAAAAGGCTAGTGGAACAACCCTGATTCATTGCTGCAGTAAGACTGTCCCTTGCTAAATGTCCATCAGAACAACCCTGATTCACTGCTGCTGTGAGGAAGTATTAGTCAAAATGCCAGTGGAACTACCCTCAATCACTGCTGCTGTAGGAAGCCCCTGGTGAAAAGGCCAGTAGAAAACTGCTAAATCCCAGTTGGTGCAAGGTAGACCCTATTCAAAAGGCCAGCAGAACAACCCTGACACACAGCTATTAAATTTGCAGTTTAGTGAAGATTATTTTTTGGACAAAATCAATATTCATTTATGTTAAGATAAATATGTAGCAATAGAAAATAGGTTACCCAGCTGCTCACTGGATTAGGAGTCCTGTTGAAGACAAAGGTCCCTGCTACCTCTTCCAGTCATGCAAACAAATTGTAAATGTCCATAGCACCAATGTTCATATACTGTAAAACTTCTCCTTTATTAGGGCATCAATAAAAGATAAAATACAAACACCCTTAATCATGCAATACATATCATTGCCACTTTGGCTTTTTTATACAGCAAGTTACCTACTTCTCTTCAACACACCTGTGCACAAAAATTCTAATACCTAAGAATCGATCGCCACCCTGTGGCTAAAACAATACATCACATCATCTAGAACTTTATATTCAAAAATGGATTACATATTCTTTGCTTAGCCACTTGCGATATAAGTGCAATATTGCGTCCACGCTAACGTTAGCACACCACTTATAATCTAGCCCAAAGTAAAAAACTTTACACCAAAAGCAAACAATAATAAATAAACTATAAAATTAACAAACATTACAACAAAAAACTAAGGGGTAGATTTACAAATGTCTGTCCGACATGATACGCTGTAGAGTATCATGTCCGTCAGACATCGCTGAATGCCAACAGCATATGCTGTCGGCATTTATCATTGCTCAAGCAGTTCAACAGAACTGCTTATGCAATGCCACCCCCTGCAGATTTGCGGCCAATTGGCCGCTAGCAGGTGGTGTCAATCAGCCCGAACATATAGGATCGGGCAGATTGAAGACCGCAACCTCAGGGGCAGCGGACAAGTTATGGAGCAGCGGTCTTTAGACCACTGCTTCATAACTGCTGTTTCCGGCGAGCCTGAAGGTTCGCACGGAAACAAGGGCCATTCGGCCCTTGTTAAATCTACCCCTAAAAGTAAACAAACATTTTATTGTGGATTACATCTGATGTAGAAAAGAAGAGGACCCCTTTGGATTTTTTTTTCATCTTGATTTTTTTTTCTGACTTATATCTGATGAAGAAATTAGAAAATGTGCATGTGTAACGTGGAAAAGGAAACATTTAAATTACATCTTAAAAGTAGGTGACAATGCTGCTTTGAAAATATCGCCAGTATCGGAACAGCATCTCAAACCCACTAAGAAGTATTGTAAAGTGTCTCTCACCAAGATTCCCTTCAAATACTTATTTCAGCCTTTTTGAAAATTTCACCGGGAATCTCAATCCTGCAATGGATCCCTTTTGAATATATCACCACTTCGATGCTGTTCTGATTATCAGGACCCAAGTGTTGAATGAAGTACTGTCCCTTTAAATTAACCATGTGTTGGAATCCACTCCAAACAGCTAAGGAATCCTCCAAAATAAGAAACGAAACCAGTTGTCCTAGCGTAACACTGAAACAGTAAAAGGTTAGGACACTTCATACGCACAGGGTACTAACACTTTTATTTCATTTTAAACAGATTTACTTTTAGCCTTTTATTCCTTGGAACTACTCAGCATAATAAAACCTTACTCATGACTCCACCCCCAACGGTACAATAAACATTTCCTAAATTAACCACTAATAACCCTAAATGGTAAGACTTAACTAATAAAACCGTAATCACACCTAACACCTTATTTGTAGTATAATTTGATAACACTCCCACCCATGTACAGTACACCTACCAGCAGGAATAAACACACTTCCCCAGCATGAGACTATTCTTATTGCAATGCAATCTATAAATCCCCTCCATTATGAATTCCCTTACATGAGTATTTCTTCCTAATTTCCTTGTTTAATACTTCTTTATAAATGTCTAATATATCCCCTTTTAATTAATTCTCTTTTAATTAATTCCCCTTTTATCTTCCTCTTTCTTAGCTAGCCACATCCTTAACTGTTCCTTCCTTAAATAGTCATTTCCTTAATGAAATTATCCAATGAAGATACTTCCTTTATAAACCTCATAATAAGTAATACCCCTTATAAAATTCCCTTCTTAATAACTCCTTAATTATCCCCTCCATAACTAACTCCCTGTTAATCCCCCAGTCAATCACGTCCTTAAGAAGTTCACTGCTAAAGTAATCCCTCCTTGATTAATTCCTTCATAAATGATTTTCATTATAATTATCTACCTTATTAACTTCCATTTTTAATTTATACCTGCTTAATTTACCCTCTATTAATCCCCCCGTGAACATCCTTAATGTAACATTCTACTTAATTATTCACCTCTGTCACTTATGATCTTCTTAAAGGGATATTCTTCTGGAAAACTAATGAAAAAGTCAGAGAATGTTGGTTAACGGAGAATTAATTAATACAAAATGAATTGATGATATTACTTATAAGATAATTATTTGAGATGCCTGGTTAATTTGGCAGTATCCTTGGGAAAGTGTGATCCCATGTAGGAGCATCATAACTGCATGAAAGTTGCTCTTGTGCTTGTTGGTATATATATGTTGGTATATATATGTGTATATATATATATATATATATATATATATATATGGGAACACTACACAATGGTGATGTAGTAGTGTGGTGTGAGATTTACTAGTCAAATGGTTGTTTTTGGATAGAGGAACGAGAGTATTTATGTCACTAAGGAGTTAATGTGCTGTAGGGTCACATGTAGAATTTGGATATTCAGTATGATGCAGGGGTTGAGAAGTTAATAGTATACAGAGAGTACAATCTGTGTGTGTGGGGGGGGGGAGGGAGCATTTTATTGTGGTGACATATGGGTTAATAGTGGTTGTGGAAAAGGGATTTTATAGCACTGATGGTGTTTTGATTGAAGCTTAAAGGGGGTTTTAATTGAAGCTTAACTGTGATAAGGGGATGAGCATAGTAGATAAGAATGTAAATATTAGGTGAAAGGCAATGTCTGATCTTATACATTTATTATTATATTGATTTTTATTAATAAATAAGAAATACTGTAGTTCTTTATGATGCCTTTTACACAAGGTACTAGTTATATATATATATATTTATTGAAAATGTAGGTGGATGTTGAGTTGATAACAAAGAAGCTAGCAAAGTACAAACTATAATAAAATATTGGTATCTTAAAGGCAGTTAAAGAGCAACAACTTAACCTACCAAAATTATTCCAAAAGGGAAATTGTGATAGAACTTTGAGTCACCAGCACTTTCAGGAAATTATTTATAATGTTTTTCATACATATGGGATGATAACAAACAACTCGCTCATTAACACACGTTAAAAAGTTGTTATTCATTAAAAATAGCTTTGTGATCAAGGGTTGTCCCTACAACTACATGGTTGCAATTTAGGGCTCTCACAATATTGTGCAACGTTACACACTCCTAGAGCATAAAAGCTCCTTCTCAGATTACCAGATGTACTATGGGAAATAAATGTCTGTGTTCTCAGGAATATAATAACACTCCACACCGTGTGCTATTCTTCTGGTAACTACCAGAAACCAGGAAGTAAATGCAACTCATTTGTGCTAGACAAAGTAGTATCCTTATCATGAGACAGTGGTTTACAATTGTTCTTGAGTAACTCACAGAGAGCACAGAGAGTTGATTGAGTTATAATAAGGTTTTGAATAAATCCAGATCTTTTGATGCAATATTTGATGGACTGTAAGACTTAGAAGGCTAAAGCCACCTACCTATCTGGATTGTAGGTTACCCTTTTCTAGATCCCTCTCATTCTTAAAAACAAATTATCCAACGTGGCGAAATCCATTTGGTAAATGCGTGACTTGTGTATTTGATTGCTATTTTTTATAGTACCTTAAGAAGCAGACGGGTTTAAAAATGGGAATTAGTCCAGGTCTATATATTTAATATGAATCAGTATTTGTGTGCCACTGTGTTAAAGTGTAAACAAAATATTAATGAATGCCTTCTCTTTATTTAATTATTTAAAGCATATTAAATAGACACAGTGTTTCATGCTCACTATTGCTACTTAAAATTGCATTGTCATGATTCTGATAAAGCACACAATTGTAACCCCTTGACACCATTAGAACGTTCCATGCAGCCCTGAAGGACAGCATGGAACATCCTAACTTGTACAATAAGTAAAATAAATTATGAACACTAAATTTGGCCAGGTTTTGTGACTAAGTGGCTAAAAAAACAGATTGGACATACACCCTGGGTTGTGTACTTTTGCAAATGGTGTGCCATCATGGGGTTCATTTTCTTTCCTTGGCTGCCATACTGCCTTGAAGGAGGCATAAGTCTAAAAAATAAATTGGTCAAATTTCCATGTAAATGGGCAGGCCTCATTTTTGGGCCTATAACCACCTGAAATCACAGAAAACCTGTAGATGAGGGACATTGTTGTATTTGTGGGACTTTGCAGAATACAAATATGGGTGTTTTATTGCAGTAAAGCCTATCAGGATTATGATATATTTACAATAATAAACGTATGCACGTGTTTGAAATAAATATTTGATGTCAAAAGAAAGCACTATTTTTCCTCTAAAAAATGATATACAATAAGTGTGCATGCACTTAATGTGAAAAAGGTAAATTATGGCTGAATAAACATATAGCCCAAATTCTTATTCTTGTTTACGTTCAGGACAATCACCAAGTTTCCAATTCCCTTCCATTCTCTATATGTGCACACTCTTTTTATATACTCACTTTCTAGGGCACCAGCTCCTAATGAGCATGTGCACATATTTACTGTGTATAGGTAAATGCATTTTGTGATTGTTTGATGGCTGTCACATGATGCATTAGAAAGTTAAAAGTAACTAAGTTTGACATCTGTCAGAAAAAAAATCTACTGCTCATTTGAAATTCAAACTAAATGCTTTTGCATTGTCTCTTTATTATGCATTTATTGATTATGCTATTTCATTGTCTTTAGTGGTCCTTTAAAGATTGTTTAATGTGGTAATCTGTACATGATATACACATAAATATGTGTTTAATAGTGGTGATTAATAATTACATCAATTTTTTCTGGCTTGGATGGCAGCATGAGCTGAAAATAATTCAGTGAGTTGAGTAAAGAGGTCACTGGATTGAAGAGACTACAAATGAACACCAGGGGGTCGATCCGATAAAAATCGTCGCCCGCAAAAGCCGGCGACGCCAATATTTGCGCTGGTTTGGTATCCTATATACGGCGTAACTTAGAAGTTACGCGCATATATTTCTGCCGTCGCCCGTAGTTTTTTGGGCCATAGGCAGGTATACCAAACCAGCGCAGTTTGGTATCCAATATACAGAAATCTTACTCCATTTTCACCTCGCCACAAAAAGCAGCCGTAAGAAGCCTTACGCTGACTATTGGAGCCCCGTAACTCCCTAAACTAGCTAGAAAATAAACCTAACACCTAACGCATGCGCAATGTCTATCTAGCTGTCACCCGCGATCTGCTAAATAAAACCTAACACCTAACGCATGCGCAATGTCTATCTACCTGTCAACCGCGATCCCCCACCGCAATCCCTAATAAAGTTATTAACCTCTAAACCGCCGCTCCCGTACCCCGCCGCCATCTACATAAACTAACCCCCTACTGTGAGCCCCTAAAACCGCCGCCATCTACCTTATCTATCACCTAATGTGAACCCCTAAAACCGCCGCCATCTACCTTATCTATCCCCTAATGTGAACCCCTTACACCGCTGCCATCTACCTTATCTATCCCCTAATCTGACCCCTTACACCGCCGCCACCTATATAAAAATTATTAACCCCTAATCTAATCCCCGCCAGCTATATTAATATTATTAACCCCTAATCTAATCCCCCTAAAGTAATAAACTCTATTACCAGCCCTTAAAAGGGCCTTTTGCGGGGCTTTGCCCCAAAGTAAACAGCTCTTTTGCCCTATAACCTGCCCTCCCTACACCGCCGCCACCTATATTAATAGTATTAACCCCTAATGTAAGCCCCTTACACTGCCGCCATCTCTATTAAAATTATTAACCCCTAATTTAATCTACCTACCCCGCCGCCAGCTATATTATCTATATTAACCCTAAGTATATTATAGTTAATATAGTTATTACATTATATATATTAACTATATTAACCCTAATTATATTAGGGTTAATATAGTTAATATAGTTACTATAGTATTTATATTAAAGGGACACTGTACCCAAAAATTTTCTTTCATGATTCAGATAGAGCATGCAATTTTAAGCAACTTTCTAATTTACTCCTATTATCAAATCTTCTTTATTCTCTTGGTATCTTTATTTGAAATGCAAGAAAGTAAGTTTAGATGCCGGCCCATTTTTGGTGAACAACCTAGGTTGTCCTTGCTGATTGGTGGATAAATTCATCCACCAATCAAAAACTGCTGTCCAGAGTTCTGAACCAAGAAAAAAGCTTAAATGCCTTCTTTTTCATATAAAGATAGCAAGAGAACAAAGACAAATTGATAATTGGAGTAAATTAGTAAGTTGCTTAAAATTGCATGCTCTATCTGATTCACAAAAGAACATTTTTGTGTACAGAGTCCCTTTAACTATATTAACTCTATCTAACCCTAACACCCCTAACTAAATTCTTATTAAATTAATCTAATTCATATTATAAACTAAAATATTCCTATTTAAATCTAAATACTTACTATTTAATATCTACCTAGTTAAAATAATTACCCAATTACCTGTAAAATAAATCCTAACCTAAGTTACAAATACACCTTTTAAGGGCTGGTAAGGTAAAGAGCTTTGAACTTTTTTTAATTTAGAATAGGGCTTAGAATAGGTGTAATTAACTTAAAATTGCTGTAATCTTTTTTATTTTTTGTAATTTAGTGTTTTGTTTTTTTGTAATTTAGTTTAGTTTATTTAATTGTATTTTTAGATATTTGTAGTTTAATTTATTGATAGTGTAGGTGTATTTGTAACTTAGGTTAGGATTTATTTTACAGGTAATTGGGTAATTATTTTAACTAGGTAGATATTACATAGTTAATAACTATTTAATAGCTATTATACCTAGTTAAAATAATTAACAATTTACCTGTAAAATAAATATAAACCCTAACATAGCTACAATGTAATTATTAATTATATTGTAGCTATCTTAGGGTTTATTTTATAGGTAAGTATTTAGATTTAAATAGGAATATTTTAGTTTATAATATGAATTAGATAAATTTAATAAGAATTTAGTTAGGGGTGTTAGGGTTAGATAGAGTTAATATAGTTAATATAAATACTATAGTAACTATATTAACTATATTAACCCTAATATAATTAGGGTTAATATAGTTAATATATATAATGTAATAACTATATTAACTATAATATACTTAGGGTTAATATAGATAATATAGCTGGCGGCGGGGTAGGGGGATTAGATTAGGGGTTAATGTGTTTATTATAGGTGAAGGCGGTGTAGGGGGATTTAGATTGTAGGCAAAAGAGCTGATTACTTTGTGACAAAGCCCCGCCAAAAGCCCTTTTAAGGGCTGGCAAAAGAGCAGTTTACTTTGGGGTAATGCCACGCAAAAAGCCCTTTTCAGGGCTATTTGTAGGGTTAGACTTAGGTTTAGTGGTAGGGATAGTTTAGTATTTTAGGGGTTAAATAATTTAATATAGATGGCGGCGGGGTAGGGGGATTAAATTAGGGGTTAATAATTTTAAAATAGATGGCGGCGAGGTAGGGGCTCACTTTAGGGGGTAGGTAAGGTAGATGGCAACGGTGTTAGGGGCTCACTTTAGGGGGTTATAGATTTAATGTAGCTGGCGGCGGGGTCCGGGAGCGGCGGTTTAGGGGTTAATAACTTTATTAGGTGGCGGTGGGGTACGGGAGCTGCGGTTTAGGGGTTAATAACTTTTTTTATTGTTAGGATAGTGAGGGGGGATAGCGGATAGAGGGTTAGACGTGTCGGGCTATGTTTAGGAGGCGTGTTAGACAGTGCGGATGATTTCATACTTTAGTCAGGTTTTGTAGGCGCCGGCAGTTTCTAACGTGGCGCAAGTCACTGGCCACTCCAAAAATCTGTACTTACGCATATTTCTGGACATCGCTACTTGGTCAGACTTACGGCACGTTAGCAACTGACGGTGCCGCATATTGGATAGCTCGAGTTTAGAGCTGAAACTGCGGGCGACGCGGGTTCCCTCGCTTGCGCCGCAAACTACGCCGTATATCGGATCGCGCCCATGAGAGGCAAATTGAACTTAAAGGGATACTAAACCCACATTTTTTCTTTCATGATTCAGATAGAGCATGACATTTTAATCAACAATCTCATTTACTCCTATTATCGATTGTTTGTCTTTCTCTTGATATCTTTATTTGAAAAGCAGGAATGAAAGCTTAGGAGATAGCCCATTTTAGATTCAGCACCTGGGTAACACTTGCTGATTGGTGGCTAAATGTACTCACCAATCAGCAAGCGCTATCCAGGGTGCTAAACTAGAAATGGGCCGACTCCTAAGCTTTCATTCCTGCTTTTTCACATAAAGATACCAAGAGAATAAAGAAAAATTGATAATAGGAGTAAATTAGAAAGTTGCTTAAAATTGCATGCTCTATCTGAATCATGAAAAAAATGGGTTTAGTATCCCTTTAAAAGGCTGTTTACATGTGTGTGGAATGAAAGGGACATTAAACTAAAAATTGAATTCATCATAATTGAAATGATTAATTTAATTAGCAATATTTATTTATTATTTCTTTTCCTTTGAATAAAATGTGTGCATGTCCAAGGCCGGATTGGCCTATCTGGATACCAGGAGATTTCCTGGTGGGCTGCAGCAGCTGGGGCTGGAAATCTACACATTAATGGGGCGATTAATGGATGCAATTGGGTTGTAGGGTGTCTATATAACATCAATATAGCATTTTTTAAATTTAATACAAAGTAATATAATTTAATTCTGAAAAAAATTATTGGGGGAAGGGTATCCCATTAATCCCCTTTGAGAAAAATAGGGCATGTGCATTCTACTGACTCAAAAGAAAATAGGGCTGGTCTTCATATTTTTCCAGGGCTGCTTTTTATTCCCAGTCTGGCCCTGTGCATGTCACATGCTTCCTAGGGAGGCTAAATGAAAAATTCTGTAACTGAAGTATGCTACAAAATACTGCAAATTCACTTAAACTGATGCACACTACACAGTGATTGCTTGGGACAGTAAACAAACACGCTTGCAGCTAATGCTAATGCACCACAGTCAATGGAGATAAGATAAACATACACATTGTTTTTTTATTAAAGAAAAATTAAACACTTTGAGAGGATAATATAAAATGATAAAGTGTATATAAAATAAAAAATCTCCAATAAATTTGTATTATTTATTTTGTCCCCTTTTCCTGTATTTCCATTCTGAAATGGTGAGCTTTTCAGTTCCTGTTAGAAGTGGAAGTGCAGAACACTGTTATATTCCACACAGCCATTGGTTGCACACTCTAGTGACTTATTTATAAATGTCCCTAATCGGCCACAGCAGAGAAGTAACCTAAGTTACAACATGGCAGCTCCCATTGTTTTATAGACACTAAAACTTTACACTTATTGTCAATATTTAAGCAGCTAATGAAACTTTTAAAAATACATCTACATGTTATTCTCCGACTGATCTTTTCTTTGAATGCATTATTCTATCTAGCATTTGTTTAGTGTTTAATGTCCCTAATTATTATTATTATTATTATTATTATTATTATTATTATTATTATTATCAGGTATTTGTAGAGCGCCAACAGGTTCCGCAGCGCTATGAACATGGGTGGTATATAAAAACGATTACAGGGATCAAATGGGTGAAGGGTCCTGCTGAGAGTTGCACTGTTCTAGTCGGCTCTTATGAAGGTGAGCTACATACAGCTGGGCTCATAGGCTTACATGCTATGAGGTTTTAGGGGATAGCAGTAGAGATAGGAAGGTTAATGTAGGTTGTAAGCCTCCCTGAATAGTAGAGTCTTCAGGGACCACTTGAAGTTTTTAAAACTACAGGAGATTCTTGTGGAGCGAGGCAGAGAGTTCCATAAGATGGGAGCCAGTCTTGAGAAATCTTGTAGACGGGAATGTGAGGAGGTAACAAGAGAGGAGGAGAGTAGGAGATCATGAGCGGAGTGAAGGGGACGGGAGGTTGAGTATCTGGAGACAAGGGGTCTATCAGAATCCTGTAGAAAGGTTTATCAAATGATTTATCAACAAAACTCTTTATAGACTTTAATGGAAATTTTCTGTATAAAACAATTAGTAGAGATTTACATTCAGCAGTTTCATTCACACACTAAAATCTGGATTTGCACAGATCTTAGTGTAATTTATTTGCACAAGAGGATATTCGGCTCCGAAAAGAGCTGAATACTGAAAGTAGACTCCTACTTCCGCATTTAGCAGTGAACGAAACTGCAGCATGCACATCTCTAATAATTAGATAAACTAAAAAATAGGATTGTGATCAACCCCTTCAATAGCATAATGTGCAGAGGTTTTTAAATGATTAAATGGATTTAATACATTTATTTAGTATGTAATTCCTTTACTGTTCAATACTTATTTTTTTATATTTATATGTATAAATAAAACATATTATAATGCACTAACAAAAGGTTTATTCTCAAAGACACATTATACTTGAAAATGTTTATTGTATAAAAAGATAGATAATCCCTCTATTAACCATTCGACAGCCAACACGGTTATATTAATATACTTTCTAACTCTCTCAGCTAGATTACGAGTTTTGCGTTATGAGTGAAAAAGCATCATTATTCTTCATAACGCTGCTTTTTCCCTAACGCTGCTATTACAAGTCTTGCAGGTATAGCTGTACCGCACACCTTTTTGGTCGTCACGCAACGTCAGTACCGCACTTTAAAAAAAGTCCTTTTTCAATGGGACTTCCATAGCGCCGGTATTACGAGTTTGCCTTGGAGGCCAAAAAGTGAGCGGTACACCCTATACTGACAAGACTCATACCGCCATCTAAAGTCAGTAGTTATGAGTTTTACGTTACAAAGCTGTAGCATAAAACTCATAACTAAACTGCTACAAACTACACTAACACCCATAATCTACCTATTAACCCTTAAACCGAGGCCCTCCCGCATCGCAAACACTAAACTAAAATTATTAACCCCTAATCTGCCACTCCGGACATCGCCGCCACTTAAAAAATGTATTAACCCCTATTCCGCCACTCCCCGACATCGTCGCCACTATAATAAACCTATTAACACCTAAACTGCCACCCTACAGCATCACAAACACTAATTATATATTATTAACTCCTAATCTGCCGTCTGCCCACACCGCCGCTATAATAAACCTATTAACTACTAAATTGTAAGCCCCCCACAACAAAATATACTAAATTAAACTATTAACCCCTAAACCTCTGGCCTTCCACATCACTACATAAATATGTTAACCCCTAAACCTAACCCTAATGTAACCCTAACCCTAAGCATAACCCTAATCCTAACACCCCCTAACTTAAAAATAATTAAAATAAATCTAAATCAAACTTACAATTATTACCTAAATAATTCCTATTTAAAACTAAATACAAATTTACCTGTAAAATAAAACCTAAGCTAGCTCTAAAATAACTAATAGTTACATTGTAGCTATCTTAGGTTTTATTTTTATTTCACAGGTATTTTGTATTTATTTTAACTAGGTAGACTAGTTATTAAATTGTTATTAACTATTTACCAGCTACCTAATTAAAATAAATACAACGTTACCTGTAAAATAAAACCTAACCTGCCTTACACTAAAACCTAACATTACAATAAAATAAAATAAATTTAATTAATAAAATACAATTATCTAAATTACAAAAAAATAAACACTAAATTACACAAACTAAAAAACGAAATTATCAAAAATAAAAACGAATTATTAATCTAATAACCCTATCAAAATAAAAAAGCCCCCCCAAAATAAAGAAAAACCCTAGCCTACACTAAACTGCAAATGTCCCTTTAAAGGGCCTTTTGCGGGGCATTGCCCCAAAGAAATCAGCTCTTTTACCTGTAAAAAAAAAATACAAAGAACCCCCCAACAGTAAAACCCACCACCCACCCAACCAAACCCCCCAAATAAAAACCTATCTAAATAAACCTAAGCTAACCATTGCCCTGAAAAAGGGCATTTGGATGGGCATTGCCCTTAAAAGGGCATTTAGCTCTTTTACATTGCCCAACCCCTAAGCTAAAAATAAAAACCACCCAATAAACCCTTAAAAAAACCTAACACTAACCCCCGACGATCCACTTACAGTTTTCGAAGACCGGACATCCATCCTCATCCATTCGGCAGAAGTCATCGAAGCTGGCAGAAGTCTTCATCCAAGCGGGCAGAAGTCCTCCTCGAAGCTGGCAGAAGTCTTCATCTAAGCGGCAGAAGTCTTCATCCAGACGGCATCTTCTATCTTCATCCATGCAGCGCGGGGTAGGTCAATCTTCAAGACATTTGGCGCGGAGCTTCCTCTTCTTCTGATGGTCACTGGAGAATGAAGTTTCCCTTTAAGTGACGTCATCCAAGATGTCATCCCCTACATTCCGATTGGCTGATAGAATTCTATTGGCTGTTGATGAGGATGGATGTCCGGTCTTCGAAAACTGAAAGTGGATGATCAAGAGTTAGTGTTAGGTTTTTTTAATGGTTTATTGGGTGGGTTTTATTTTTAGCTTGGGGTTTGGGCAATGCCCATCCAAATGCCCTTTTCAGGGCAATGGGCAATGGGCAATGGTTAGCTTAGGTTTATTTAGATGGTGGGTGGTGGATTTTACTGTTGGGGGTTGTTTGTATTTTTTTTTACAGGTAAAAGAGCTGATTTATTTGGGGCAATGCCCCGCAAAAGGCCCTTTTAAGGGATATTGGCAGTTTAGTGTAGGCTAGGGTTTTTCTTTATGGGGGGGGGGGGGGGGCTTTTTAAATTTTATTAGGAGTAATTCGTTTTAATTTTTGATCATTTCTTTTTTTATTTTGTGTAATTTAGTGTTTATTTATTTTTGTAATTTAGATAATTGTATTTTAATATTTTAATTTATTTTATTTTATTGTAATGTTAGGTTTTACTTTAAGGCAGGTTATGTTTTATTTTACAGGTAACTTTGTATTTATTTTAGCTAGATAGTAAATAGTTAATAACTATTTACTAACTAGTCTACCTAGTTAAAATAAATACAAACTTACTTGTGAAATAAAAATAAAACCTAAGATAACTGCAATGTAACTATTAGTTATTGTGTAGCTAGCTTATTAGGTTTTAATTTACAGGTAAGTTTGTATTTAGTTTTAAATAGGAATTATTTAGGTAATAATTGTAATTTTTATTTAGATTTAACTTAATTATATTTAAGTTAGGGGGTGTTAGGGTTAGGTTTATGCTTATGGTTATGTTATGGTTATGCTTAGGGTTAGCGTTACATTAGGGTTAGGGTTAGGTTTAGGGGTTAATATATTTATTTAGTTTAGAAAGAAAATGGGCGCCTCATAGTGAAATCCATATGTGATATATAATAAAGAAGGTAAATCGTAAAACTCACAATTTTTGAAGGCACTAGATAGTGCAAACAGGCAGGCTGATACTTGCAGTAGTCAGCTAACTGGATACTAATCCTGTATCAAGGTGGAGACCAATTCTCAGGTCACAGGTAAGATCACAGGGGAGTTTGAATCCAGGTGTCAAACAACAGGCTGAAGAAGATATGGTGCAGGCAAACCAATTGTGATGTAATGGTTTGTATAGTTCTTTGTGCAGATAGAGCAAATTCAATCTGAATAATCAGGCAGAAAGACTCCTCCGTATATAAATGTTAAAAGACAAGTTTAATGTTGCTGCAACATGTTTCTCAACCACACATGAAACGCGTTGCAGCAACATTAAACTTGTCTTTTAACATAGTGAAATCACATATGAATTTCACTATGAGGCGCCCATTTTCTTTCTAACCTAGATCATTGAGGTGAACGGAGATCATTCCCCCAAGTGGAGCTGCCTGATACACTCCTTTATTACTTGGATTGAAAAAAATTTCAGCAATTGAACTTTTGTTTCTTTAACATGAACACTATTTCTGTCATTTATTAAGGTTAACCAATTTCACATTTGTTACCAGAATTTATTAATTTATTACTTTATAATGTTAAATAATATCTTACCATTTCATTAATTTTCACTCATTCCTGAGAGTCCACTTATCATTCATACACCTTTTAAAACCTTTTTGTAACAATATTTCACATTACAAACATTTCTACCAATTCCTTTTTTTCATTAGTTATTTTTAGTGCGCCACCTCCTGGGTGTTTCATCACCTTCACTTTTCAATATTTATTTAGTGTTAGTGATGTTGGAGGCCAGAGGTTTAGGGGTTAATAACTTTAGTATAGTGGCGGTGACATTGGGGGCGGCAGATTAGGGGTTAATAACTGTAATGTAGGTGGCGGCGATGTTAAGGGCGGCAGATTAGGGGTTAATAACATTATGTAGGTGGCGGCGATGTTGGGGGCAGCAGATTAGGGGTTAATAACTTTATGTAGGTTGTGGCGATGTTGGGGGTGGCAGATTAGGGGTTAATAACATAGATTGTGGTGATGTCGGGGGCGGCAGATTAGTGGTGTTTAGTTGTGGTTTTTTTGTTAGGGTGTTAGGTTTAAACATAACTTTTCTTTCCCCAAAGACATCAATGGGGCTGCGTTACGGAGCTTTTGTTTCCGCGATTGCAGATGTTATGCTTTTTTTTTGCCGGCTTTCCCCATTGATGTCTATGGGAAAATAGTGCACGAGCACGTCAAAGCAGCGCTTGTATTTGGGTAAGGTATGGAGCTCAACGCCACCATATCGTCTGCGCAAGCCGGGTTTTTCAAAACCTGTAATAGCAGCGCTACAGGGAGGTTAAATACCGCCGCTTTTGTTAATTTCCCTATAGTGCTCAAAACTCATAATCTAGCTGTCTGTGATTACCTTGTATCTAAGCCTCTGCAGACTGCCTCCTTATCTCAGTGCTATTTACAAACTTGCTTTTTAGACAATCAGTGCAGAACTCCAGGGGAGTGAGCACAATGTTACTTATTTGGCACACTAGTATTGTCTAACTGTGAAAAATTGTAAAATTCATTAAGAGGCGGCCTTCAAGGGCTTAGCAATTAGCATATGAGCCTACATAGGTTTAGATTTCAACAAAGAATACAAAAGAGCAAAGCAAATTTGATGATAAAAGTAAATTAGAAAGTTGTTTAAAATTACATGTCCTATCTGAGTAAGGAAAGTTTAATTTTGACTTTACTTACCCTTTAATATAAATCATTGCAATATTTATTATTCATCCTTTTACGTATATGCAGTATTCATTTGCGCAATGTCCATTACTTCCTGTCACAACCCCACAAGGGGGTGTAGTCTCTACAGAAAGACAAATGAATAATTTTTCCTTTGAAGTGTTGCTAGGAGACACCTATCTGATAGCTGCAGTCAGTTTATTGCCCATGTTCAGTAGAAGACATTTGCTGCAAAAATCATGTGACCAAGGAACTTAAGTTCTGCAATGTCTTCTTGCTTCTTTAGCTGTAGGCGTGGCTAACCTGATCATTTATAAGTGGTGGTTTAGTAAGAAAGCAATCAAGTTGCATGCTTTATTTTGACACAAACTTTTTTCTTTTTATGTTTACTTTGAAATGACATATTTGTTTTTAGGAGCACTCTTTTATATCACTTTAATGACTGGGTTGGGTTGTAATTTTTTTTTCATGGAGTTACATCCACCTTTCCTTATTTTTTGTAGTATGCATGGGAACCATTTCAGAACCAGTATGCATGGAAACCATTTCAGAACCAATATGCATGGGAACCATTTCAGAACCAGTACGCATGGGAACCATTTCAGAACCAGTATGCATGGGAACCATTTCAGAACCAGTATGCATGGGAACCATTTCAGAACCAGTATGCATGGGAACCATTTCAGAACCAGTATGCATGGAAACCATTTCAGAACCAGTATGCATGGGAACCATTTCAGAACCAGTATGCATGGGAAGCATTTCAGAACCAGTATGCATGGGAACCATTTGTCTGTTCTAAATTTGTGCTGAATATTTGTATCCTGTAATTCATTGTTTCAAAAACACTCAGATAAATCAATAACATGTACTATATTATTATTGATTCTCTTACTGTAAGCATATTATCTGTTTTTTCTTACATTGAACATTACATTTAACATAGGGAAATTTAACATTCAGAATATTTTTTTAAGTAGAAATGTTTTGCCAAAGGGAATATTCATTATAACTGTCAAATTTCAGTTAATGTTTTGGGGAAGCAGCTTCTTAAAGAAGACACACGGTAAGATACACACAGGGAGTTGCTGTGGCAGAATAATCATGAAGAACATCTTTTCTGCACTCATTTGTGTTAATAGGTAATGCTGCCTCATCAAGAGCCTTAAACTGTTTCATTGTAGTTCATAGTCTACTTTTTCTTGATCAACATCACATTTAAATTAGAAATGTTGTCTAACAAGTATCAGAGCCAAAAGCTGGTTCCTCACTTATCAAAAAACTTCTTCAAGAGTGTAGTCAGCAGAAGTCAATTCATCAGTGGTATGGTCAGCAGAGGTCAATTTATTAGTGGTATGGCCAACAGAAGTCAAATCATCAGTGGTATAGTCAGCAGAGGTCAATTCATCAGTGGTATGGCCAGCAGAAGTCAATTAATCAATGGTAGAGTCAGCAGAGGTCAATTCATCAGTGGTTTGACCAGCAGAAGTCAATTAATCAATGGTATAGTCAGCAGAGGTCAATTTATCAGTGGAATGGCTAGCAGAAGTCAATTAACCAGTGGTATAGTCAGCAGAGATCAATTCATCAGAGGTATGGCCAGCAAAAGTCAATTCATCAGTGGTATAGTCAGCAGTAGGGATGGGCATTCAGAGGTTTTGGATACCCTTGAATTTGGCGGCCCTTTGTGAAGTTCGACAATTTTTGGAGCCAAACTTTTTCTTGTGAAACAGATTTTAGTGTGTTGCTGTTTCACAAGAATAACCTCTGAATGTCGATCTCTGGTCAGCAGTAGTCAACTAATCTGGAAGGTTAACAGAACTAAAATCTCTGATGGAATTATTAGGAATTTTAAAGGTGTTGTTTGGGATGCAGTCAAATATGTTCCAAGCATCTTCTAAGTGCTTTGTCTAAAAAACACAAAACGTGTTTGTCTTCTACTGGGACTGTGTCTTCTTTCTGATGATCCTGCTGATATTATGATGCATGGGCCATCTGTGTGCCCCTCCAGGATAGCCTGACAAGAGTTGACTGTTGAATGTTTGTCCTGTTAATGTTCTCTGCTCATTGTGCAACTGATATGGGCTTTTGCAGCTTATGAATAAGTTTTGGGCATGACATCCATCCATTATTAGAGAGCATGTACTAAGGGTAGAAACCTGCTTGTTGTACTTGCATTGTGTATCTCTGTTACTCAGGCATTCATACCTTTACTTGTTGAGTTGGCATTCCCCCATTAGCAGAGGGCAAGTAGTAGTGACAATAGATATTGGCCTGATATCCATTTTTATGTATCCCTGTGTCTTGGGCATAAATGAGTTTAGTGTCCTGGAGTTGGCCTCCCTCCATTACCAGAGGGTAAGTAGTAAAGGTTTATATTTTGGTTTCCTTTCATTTTGTATCTCTCTCTGGGGCTCTGGTGTAAATGCATTTAAATATCTTTGTCCTTAATATTGCATCCCTCCATTACCAGTAGGTAAACAGTGAGGATAAAGACTTGCCTAGAGCATGTTCATCATGTATCTCTTTGGCTCACATATAAATCTTACCTTGCCCTGGAATTGGTCTCATTTCAGCCATACATTCAGCTGTTTGAGGGAGGTCATTGGTCATCAATTGACATATGTATGCTCTAGGAAAAGAAAAATACTGCTGCCATAGGGTACTAAAGACACATGCACACTCCTGAGCTCTTGTGAGGAGCCTACCTGATTTACTCTTCAATAAAAGATGCCAAAAAAACTAAACCATTTTAATAATAGAAGTGAATTGGAAAGTGGTTTTAAATAGCATGTTCTATCTGAATCATGAAAGTTTAATTTTGACTAATTGTGTCCATTTAAGTGATCTATCTTGGTTAGTGATCACATATTAAACTGTTACCCCATCATATGTAGATGTATAGATAGCATTTTGATGGCACATATTCATATTTCAGATTAATTTTCTTCCTAAATGTATACCCATGTTATTTGCTTGAGGAACATTTAATACTTCAGCTCATATTTATATAAAGAATTGCTTTTGCAAATAATTCCCTTCTCACCTCCAACTTATATCACAACCCCTTGCTTTAGTATTAAAAACAACAGGCTAACTTTAATGCTATGCTCTTTCTGAATAGAGTTTTTATCCTGAATTCTTCAAAATCTTTTAATTTATTTAACACATTTTATTGGATAATTTCTATGCCCCATAATGTGGAGTAGGTGCATAATTGGTGTGAATCATTTTACATCTTTCAGATTTAGTGGATCAAATTATTGAAGTTTAATTGATCTGAACTGAATGGAATATTACACTTAAATTCTATGTAACTCTTCTGAAACAATATATTGTTCTCTTTATTAGATCACCTCTTATTTGTATATCAAATTTAAGATCACATAAGCTAGTAGCTGCCTGTGATTTAGTGATTATCTTTACTTCATTAAAGCACCACTAAATACAGTAGAATTGAATAATTGGCAAATACACAAAAAAAGGACAATGTAATAGTACCTACTTTGAAATTTGAAAGGAGCAGTAGAATATTTTCTGGCAAATTTAAAAGTTAATTAAATTTTTCCTCCCCTGAATCAAGTGACATCAGCCAATCACAAAATACAAATATGTATACATTGTGCACATACACAGTTGGAGCTGGAGCCTCAGAAAGTCTGCACATAAAATAATGTGCACGTTTTGATAATGGAAGTATATTGGAAAGTTTTTTAAACTGCTTGATTTATCTGAATCATGACTCAGTTTCATTTTATTGTCCCTTTAAATACCTTTACTAATGAGTGAATGGGATTCTGCAAAATTGAACCAATGTGTAGTTGCTAAACAGGACATTTAAATTAATTTTGATAATCTGCTTTTTCTTAGCCACATTGCATCTTGTAGTTATTATTATTGTATTATGGCTTATACAGAGGTCTATTCCCATCCAATTAAAATATGTTAAATCAAATAGGAAAAAATAGATAAATAAAGCATCTTAGTAAGAAACTAGGTGTATATCATTGCATAGATCATGTATCCTGTAGTCATTTATTTCTGGAAGATGTTACACATAGTTGTTTGAAAAAAATAAAATAAACAACATTAAATAATACTACACCCAAATAAACACCCTACCCGGGCGCTAACCCGAACGCATATTCTCATGTGCGCTAACTCAACATGAAAATAGGAATATTTCCCATTCCAATGTTCTGCACATAGAAGAATATGTTCTGTTTTTTTTTTATATTTATATGTTTATTGAGATTCATAGCAAGTAGACATAATAAATACATCAGAACAAATTACATATGGACATTGCGACACTTCAAACAACGAAGAAAACAAATCATGGTGAACATAGTATAAAACGTTCTGTAATTGCACACAGTGAACCTCAAAGTTTTCTGAGTTTTTGCAAAATATCTAACATGCTCATTCTTTACCATAAAGTATCATAACCATCAATTGCATATATGTGGGATAAGTGGATATAGAAAAATGTTCAATTTTAAAGGAGGAGAAGGGGACTATTAGAAGGGAGAATCCTTATGCAATGTCTAATTGGGGATAGCCAATGGTGTATAGATAAATATAGGGATATACATCACTGATTGACGGCAAGTAGTAAACATATTAACACACCGTATCACCAAAGGGGACCAATATAAATATTTGCTTCTTATTAATGACATCTATATTTTATTAATGTGGGAAAATGAACCATAGGATATATTTTCCTTTGTTTATTGGATAAACAGTGACATGGGGGGGATATTAATGATAGGAAGTTGATTTTTCTATTTACGTAAATATTAGCCATCTGAAGTAACTTATATTAGGAGATGTGAGTTGTCTAGCCTATAAAAGAAGCCCTATCAAGTCCAATGTGACCATATATATAACAATGTACACAGTGTGCTATCTCAGTAAATACCGAAATTAAGTAATCTATCCAATCTGAACTAACAATTAACACATTAAAACAATTAACCCTTATATGCAACGGTAAGCACAACATATTATTTACTAATTAGTAATCGCTATTTAACTGTTTTAAGCTATTTTTTTGTTTGTTGTTATATTATGCTTTAATAGCCACTACAATCAAACAAAATAAGCTATGTTTAACAATTAACACATTAAAACAATTAACCCCTATATGCAACGGTAAGCACAACATATTATTTACTAATTAGTAATCGCTATTTAACTGTTTTAAGATATTTTTATTTTTTATTTTTTTTGTTATATTATGGTTTAATAGCCACTACAATCAAACAAAATAAGCTATGTTTAAGAATATGTTCTGTTTATTCATAAATACATATTTCTACATATATATGATGGTATTTTGGTACTGAAGAAGAAAAATTGATATGCTTGGTAAAAACAAATGTCCTTTATTTCCAAAGTTTAAAATGTTTCCATGGAGGAACAAGGTATAGCAAGTGAGGGTAGCACCGGAGGCTTACGCTTTTCGGCTGTGCGCCGTATTCATAGCCTATCCAAAACAAAGGTATGGGCCAGCACTACTGCGGTGGTGCTCGTGAAGACTGGGTTAAATTGCCTAACCCCTCCAAAATGTAGATAATGACAGAATATCCACAGCACCTTTAAAATTAAACTTTCTTTATTCAGACATCATAAAAAAATAAGTGATGATTTGTGGAATATTCCCTTAGTCATGCATGTATTCATAGCCTATGGTGCTATGCTCAAACTACAGTTTAAAATGGGGATAGAACCATCCAATAGGTTAAAGCAAAAAACGCCCATAAAGCTATCAGCCAATGAACAGTACATATTAGACAATGGTAAGAATCAGAGAACATGTAAATATCACAACAAAATAGTGGGCGTTAGAATACAATCTTACAAAATATATACACACTCATCTTGCTGCAAGAAAAGAGCACATTAGTTACAAAATATAACAATATTAAGAATTAAATAAAAGCAACAATTGAAACATTTTGTATCAAACATAAAAAAATATAACAAGAAAGACAAAGTGCATTGCACACAAACAAGACCTACATAAACAACAGGTAATATATTTAATCTGCTGTAAAGTCACATCAACGTTCTTTAGTTTTATGCGTGAGCAGCGCACCCCGAAGATCACATTAAACAGTGCAATTTTCACATTGAAGTTCCAGCAGCAATTACACCCCCAAATGACAAAATGCCTGTTGTATAAATATAGAACCATAAGACAGTATGAAAATATTAGGGATGCATATATAACCATATTAGGGATGTACTGTATATATAAACTGATTTTTTTGAGGAAGGCGTGAGAAAACTAGAAATTAAAACGAAAGGGAGATACATATGGAAAGAAAAACCATAGTACTCCCCAAAATTAATCAAATCGTACCGGGAGTTTAAACCATTAGGGATCCTAGTGCCTAATTGGAAGATCAAGAACATCTCGCATTTGGCTAAAAGTAATTCTACATCACCACCTCACTTAGGTTTTTTTTATTGTACTATTGTGTATTTTGGTACAACATATCTATCTATCTACCTATCTACCTACCTATCTATCTATCTATCTATCTATCTATCTATCTATCTATCTATCTATCTATCTACCTATCTATTTATCTATCTATCTATCTATCTATCTATCTATCTATACACATGATTATATATAGGTATAGATATATATAGAGATATATATAGGAATATTTATAAATATTTCGAACATATTCTGCTATGTGCAGAACATTGGAATGTGAAATATTTACAGTAAATACACAGTATAACACTTTATTAAATATGGATATTGGATAAATATGCTTTTACATGTTTTCATCTAATTAACTGCAAAAGACTCTAGTGCACTTATATACTGTATATGTCTATATATGTGTACATAGGTATTTATGTGTTTTTATATGTAAATATGTCTGTAAATACATATATACACATATAAATACATAAATACATATGTACATATAGACATTTATATACAGTTTACATACATATTCATCTAAATAGATGTATTTGTATGCATGTCTAAAGCCCTTTGCCAGCCTTTTTATCTTTGAGACCTTAAAACTTTTTTGTGCAATATTTATTTTAAATAATTTTCATTAGATGGTGTTACTGTTAGTGTAACTGTACTTTGTAATGTATTTTTAATGTGTTTTGCAACACTTTTTTGTTTTGCAAAACAGTTAAACACAGTTTTGAGGACGCGCTAACCCGATGAGCATTAACTTGAATTGCGATTAAGTGATCGTGTTTACCTTTAACTTGTAATACCAGGGCAATTTAACCTGTGCACAAATGATCACGAAAACCCGATATCACTTGCACTTAAATGTTTGCGCTCCACTCATAATCTGGCCATTTTTGTTTAGGTTTTCCTAATTTTCTCTATATAAAATATTGATATAGAAATAATTTATATACTATAAATAGATTAATTCACGCCACAAACGTAGATATAATGAACACGTATGAGGTCAATCAACAATATTTTTTTATGGGAACAAAGGTGCAGTTTGAAAAATGACCAGTAGAGTGCAGCAGAGTAACATATTTATTAATTATTTGAAAGCTTATGTTCTCAGTTTTTATTTTATTTCTTCCTTTTTGATTATTGAATAACACTTTGTGCTTAGGTTGTACTAATTTTCTCTGTATCAAATATTGATATAGGCATAATTGATTTACTATAAATAAATTAATTCAAACAAACATAGATATAATGAACACATATGAGGTATTTGCATATTTCATGTATACACGTTTAGAATTTGTAAAGGTTAGTATTATAATGATTAATATATTATTTAATATATAATAATTATCTGAAATAAGAAGAACATATATTTTATCTTCTGCTCTGTCAGATTGTCAAGGGTTAAAAGGAAAAATGTTATCATCATGGCAGTAAGTATTATTAAACAAATCGGACTAAATAGCGAGTGATGCGCTAACAGTTGTGCGCAAACGAAAAGGGGTTTATCCCAGTTTTTTGCATTGGAATGTGAATTATTAATATTTCATGTCGAGTTAATGCACTTGAGAAAATGTGATCGGGTTTGCGAATATATACATATAGGGCTCCATGTACGAAGCAGCGAAAGCTGCTCCGGAGCCTTTGCGGGGCAGGTTTGCATATGCGAGCCTGCATCCCGCAATGTAAGAAGCAGCGGTCATTAGACCGCTGCTTCCTACACCCTACGCCACCTCTTAGGTGGCGAAGCAAAATCACTGAGAGCACGCTTGCTCTCGGTGATTGACAGCCCCTTCAGTCGCGTGATTGGTCGGGATTGATCTACTTACATAGGTAAAAACATTAGTATAGAAAGAAATACTGTAAGTAGATAAGTTAAACAAATGCTTTGCTCAGTAACGTGGATGTTGGATAGCGCAGGTGCACACAATCCATAATACATAAAAGAAGTCTATTGGGGCACGCAGAAAAAAAGTACAACTTTTGTCTCATTTGGCTACAGTGCATTTTCCCAGAAGTGGAATATCCAGGTGGTGTGGGGAAACTTGAGATGTGCCGCAATGTTTTTTTTTAAGACAGTAGTGGTTTTCTTTGTGGTGCCCTTCCATAAATACCATTCTTGTTCAGTGTTTTTCTGAAAGTGGACACATGAACAAAGACTTTTGTAGCGTTTACTAGAGGTAATTTGCTGTTACACTTGGATTCTTTCTCACCTCTTTTTTATATTATTACCCGTTCTTGCAGTGATCTTTGCAGGACACTAACTTATAGGGAGAGTAAAAACATTCCTGAATTGTTTGTAGACAATTTGTCTTAAAGTGGATGGATGAACACCTAGGTCTTTAGCAATACTTTTGTAGTCTTATCTAATTTTGTAATCCATCATCTAAGGTCCTGTGAACGTTATTAGGATCAAGGCATTGTTCACACTTACCAATCTTTTGTGAGAACAAATATTGTCAGTACCAGGCTTTTTGTGCCTTTATTTAAAGGGCAGGGCACCCATGCAACCCACACTTCTAATCTCATCTCCTTAATTTAAACACATTACTCCAAATAGCTTTTGGAGACATTGTTAACACAAAGGTTCACCTATTTTATTTCCAGTCTGCACTTTTAATGATTACTCAATGTCTTCAATATAGATATGAAAAGTACAAGCATTTGTTATTACTTTAGTCAGATTGTGTCTGCCTATAGTTGGGACTTAGATGAAGATCAGACCACATTTTTATTTTCAATGCACAAATCCAGGTAATTCCAAATGGTTCACAAGCTTTTTATGTTTATATTTATTGGCTGATTTTTCAATTCAAAATCAAATCAGCCAATAGCATGAAAGCTTTTTCTTTTGTCTGATTTGAATTTGAATTGGAAAATCAACCAATAGAAATGCAGGGACACTCTTTAAAAAGGTGGAAACCTGCATTTTAAACTTCAGTGTGCTGCAGAGAAAGAAGACCACCATTTCTGTGGAAGACAAGGATCGCTGCCGTTATGGAAGAAGAGGACCACTGCAGTCATGGACCCCCTGCTGCTGTGGACCCACCTAAAGAGCCATATTCAAGATGGTGAGTTAAAACATGTGGTTGTAGCCTTAGGGTTATTTTTGGAGGGGTTTATTTTTGTTTTTAAGGATAGGAATTTTGTTTATGTTTAGTTTTTTTTGGGGTGGGTTACTTTAGTTTTAGGATAGGGTTCTTTAGGTGTGTTTTCTCCAACATAGGTGTGTCCGGTCCACGGCGTCATCCTTACTTGTGGGATATTCTCTTCCCCAACAGGAAATGGCAAAGAGCCCAGCAAAGCTGGTCACATGATCCCTCCTAGGCTCCGCCTTCCCCAGTCATTCTCTTTGCCGTTGTACAGGCAACATCTCCACGGAGATGGCTTAGAGTTTTTTGGTGTTTAACTGTAGTTTTTATTATTCAATCAAGAGTTTGTTATTTTAAAATAGTGCTGGTATGTACTATTTACTCTGAAACAGAAAGGTGATGAAGATTTCTGTTTGTAAGAGGAAAATGATTTTAGCAACCGTTACTAAAATCGATGGCTGTTTCCACACAGGACTGTTGAGAGGAATTAACTTCAGTTGGGGGAAACAGTGAGCAGACTTTTGCTGCTTGAGGTATGACACATTTCTAACAAGACGATGTAATGCTGGAAGCTGTCATTTTCCCTATGGGATCCGGTAAGCCATTTTTATTACATAAGAAAAAAAGGGCTTCACAAGGGCTGTTAAGACTGTAGACATTTTCTGGGCTAAAACGATTGATATATAAGCATATTTTAATACTTCATAGCTTTGAGGAATTATTTTATTCTTGGGAATTATGTAAAATAACCGGCAGGCACTGTATTGGACACCTTATTCTCTAGGGGCTTTCCCTAATCATAGGCAGAGCCTCATTTTCGCGCCTCTATTGCGCACTTGTTTTTGGGAAGCATGACATGCAGATGCATGTGTGAGGAGCTCTGATACATAGAAAAGACTTTCTGAAGGCGTCATTTGGTATCGTATTCCCCTTTGGGCTTGGTTGAGTCTCAGCAAAGCAGATACCAGGGACTGTAAAGGGGTTAAATATAAAAACGGCTCCGGTTCCGTTATTTTAAGAGTTAAAGCTTTCAAATTTGGTGTGCAATACTTTTAAGGCTTTAAGACACTGTGGTGAATTTTGAACAATTCCTTCATACTTTTTCACATTTGCAGTAATAAAGTGTGTTCAGTTTAAAATTTAAAGTGACAGTAACGGTTTTATTTTAAAACGTTTTTTGTACTTTGTTATCAAGTTTATGCCTGTTTAACATGTCTGTACTACCAGATAGACTGTGTTCTGTATGTGGGGAAGCCAAGGTTCCTTCTCATTTAAATAGATGTGATTTATGTGACACAAAAGTTAGAGAAAATGATGCCCAAGATGATTCCTCAAGTGAGGGGAGTAAGCATGGTACTGCATCATCCCCTCCTTCGTCTACACCAGTCTTGCCCACACAGGAGGCCCCTAGTACATCTAGTGCGCCAATACTCCTTACTATGCAACAATTAACGGCTGTAATGGATAATTCTATCAAAAACATTTTAGCCAAAATGCCCACTTATCAGCGAAAGCGCGACTGCTCTGTTTTAGAAAATACTGAAGAGCATGAGGACGCTGATGATATTGGTTCTGAAGTGCCCCTACACCAATCTGAGGGGGCCAGGGAGGTTTTGTCTGAGGGAGAAATTTCAGATTCAGGGAAAATTTCTCAACAAGCTGAACCTGATGTAATTACATTCAAATTTAAATTGGAACATCTCCGCGCCCTGCTTAAGGAGGTGTTATCTACTCTGGATGATTGTGAGAATTTGGTCATTCCAGAGAAATTATGTAAAATGGACAAGTTCCTAGAGGTCCCGGGGCCCCCCGAAGCTTTTCCTATACCCAAGCGGGTGGCGGACATTGTAAACAAAGAATGGGAAAGGCCCGGCATACCTTTCGTCCCTCCCCCTATATTTAAGAAATTGTTTCCTATGGTCGACCCCAGAAAGGACTTATGGCAGACAGTCCCCAAGGTCGAGGGGGCGGTTTCTACTCTAAACAAACGCACCACTATACCCATAGAAGATAGTTGTGCTTTCAAAGATCCTATGGATAAAAAATTAGAGGGTTTGCTTAAAAAGATGTTTGTTCAGCAAGGTTACCTTCTACAACCAATTTCATGCATTGTTCCTGTCACTACAGCAGCGTGTTTCTGGTTCGATGAACTAGAAAAGGCGCTCAATAAAGATTCTTCTTATGAGGAGATTTTGGACAGAATTCATGCTCTCAAATTGGCTAACTCTTTCACCCTAGACGCCACTTTGCAATTGGCTAGATTAGCGGCGAAAAATTCTGGGTTTGCTATTGTGGCGCGCAGAGCGCTTTGGCTAAAATCTTGGTCAGCGGATGCGTCTTCCAAGAACAAATTGCTTAACATTCCTTTCAAGGGGAAAACGCTGTTTGGCCCTGACTTGAAAGAGATTATTTCTGATATCACTGGGGGCAAGGGCCACGCCCTTCCTCAGGATAGGTCTTTCAAGGCCAAAAATAAACCTAATTTTCGTCCCTTTCGCAGAAACGGACCAGCCCCAAGTGCTACGTCCTCTAAGCAAGAGGGTAATACTTCTCAAGCCAAGCCAGCCTGGAGGCCAATGCAAGGCTGGAACAAAGGTAAGCAGGCCAAGAAACCTGCCACTGCTACCAAGACAGCATGAGATGTTGGCCCCCGATCCGGGACCGGATCTGGTGGGGGGCAGACTCTCTCTCTTCGCTCAGGCTTGGGCAAGAGATGTTCTGGATCCTTGGGCACTAGAAATAGTCTCCCAAGGTTATCTTCTGGAATTCAAGGGGCTTCCCCCGAGGGGGAGGTTCCACAGGTCTCAATTGTCTTCAGACCACATAAAAAAACAGGCATTCTTACATTGTGTAGAAGACCTGTTAAAAATGGGAGTGATTCATCCTGTTCCATTAGGAGAACAAGGGATGGGGTTCTACTCCAATCTGTTCGTAGTTCCCAAAAAAGAGGGAACATTCAGACCAATCTTAGATCTCAAGATCCTAAACAAGTTTCTCAAGGTTCCATCGTTCAAAATGGAAACCATTCGAACAATTCTTCCTTCCATCCAGGAAGGTCAATTCATGACCACGGTGGATTTAAAGGATGCGTATCTACATATTCCTATCCACAAGGAACATCATCGGTTCCTAAGGTTCGCATTTCTGGACAAGCATTACCAGTTTGTGGCACTTCCGTTCGGATTAGCCACTGCTCCAAGAATTTTCACAAAGGTGCTAGGGTCCCTTCTAGCGGTGCTAAGACCAAGGGGCATTGCAGTAGTACCTTACTTGGACGACATTCTGATTCAAGCGTCGTCCCTTCCACAAGCAAAGGCTCACACGGACATTGTCCTGGCCTTTCTCAGATCTCACGGGTGGAAAGTGAACGTAGAAAAAAGTTCTCTATCTCCGTCAACAAGGGTTCCCTTCTTGGGAACAATAATAGACTCCTTAGAAATTAGGATTTTTCTGACAGAGGCCAGAAAATCAAAACTTCTAAACTCTTGTCAAATACTTCATTCTGTTCCTCTTCCTTCCATAGCGCAGTGCATGGAAGTAATAGGTTTGATGGTAGCGGCAATGGACATAGTTCCTTTTGCGCGAATTCATCTAAGACCATTACAACTGTGCATGCTCAGTCAGTGGAATGGGGATTATACAGACTTGTCTCCGACGATACAAGTAGATCAGAGGACCAGAGATTCACTCCGTTGGTGGCTGTCCCTGGATAACCTGTCACAGGGGATGAGCTTCCGCAGACCAGAATGGGTCATTGTCACGACCGACGCCAGTCTGGTGGGCTGGGGCGCGGTCTGGGGACCCCTGAAAGCTCAGGGTCTTTGGTCTCGGGAAGAATCTCTTCTCCCGATAAATATTCTGGAACTGAGAGCGATATTCAATGCTCTCAAGGCTTGGCCTCAGCTAGCAAAGGCCAAATTCATACGGTTTCAATCAGACAACATGACGACTGTTGCGTACATCAACCATCAGGGGGGAACAAGGAGTTCCCTGGCGATGGAAGAAGTGACCAAAATCATTCAATGGGCGGAGACTCACTCCTGCCACTTGTCTGCAATCCACATCCCAGGAGTGGAAAATTGGGAAGCGGATTTTCTGAGTCGTCAGACATTTCATCCGGGGGAGTGGGAACTCCATCCGGAAATCTTTGCCCAAATTACTCAGTTGTGGGGCATTCCAGACATGGATCTGATGGCCTCTCATCAGAACTTCAAGGTTCCTTGCTACGGGTCCAGATCCAGGGATCCCAAGGCGACTCTAGTAGATGCACTAGTAGCACCTTGGACCTTCAAACTAGCTTATGTATTCCCGCCGTTTCCTCTCATCCCCAGGCTGGTAGCCAGGATCAATCAGGAGTGGGCATCGGTGATCTTGATAGCTCCTGCGTGGCCACGCAGGACTTGGTATGCAGACCTGGTGAATATGTCATCGGCTCCACCATGGAAGCTACCTTTGAGACGGGACCTTCTTGTTCAAGGTCCGTTCGAACATCCGAATCTGGTCTCACTCCAACTGACTGCTTGGAGATTGAACGCTTGATCTTATCAAAGCGAGGGTTCTCAGATTCTGTCATTGATACTCTTGTTCAGGCCAGAAAGCCTGTAACTAGAAAAATCTACCACAAAATATGGAAAAAATATATCTGTTGGTGTGAATCTAAAGGATTCCCTTGGGACAAGATAAAAATTCCTAAGATTCTATCCTTTCTTCAAGAAGGTTTGGAGAAAGGATTATCTGCAAGTTCCTTGAAGGGACAGATTTCTGCCTTGTCTGTGTTACTTCACAAAAAGCTGGCAGCTGTGCCAGATGTTCAAGCCTTTGTTCAGGCTCTGGTTAGAATCAAGCCTGTTTACAAACCTTTGACTCCTCCTTGGAGTCTCAATTTAGTTCTTTCAGTTCTTCAGGGGGTTCCGTTTGAACCCTTACATTCCGTTGATATTAAGTTATTATCTTGGAAAGTTTTGTTTTTGGTTGCAATTTCTTCTGCTAGAAGAGTTTCAGAATTATCTGCTCTGCAGTGTTCTCCTCCTTATCTGGTGTTCCATGCAGATAAGGTGGTTTTGCGTACTAAACCTGGTTTTCTTCCGAAAGTTGTTTCTAACAAAAACATTAACCAGGAGATAGTCGTGCCTTCTTTGTGTCCGAATCCAGTTTCAAAGAAGGAACGTTTGTTGCACAATTTGGACGTAGTTCGTGCTCTAAAATTCTATTTAGATGCTACAAAGGATTTTAGAGAAACATCTTCCTTGTTTGTTGTTTATTCCGGTAAAAGGAGAGGTCAAAAAGCAACTTCTACCTCTCTCTCTTTTTGGCTTAAAAGCATCATCAGATTGGCTTACGAGACTGCCGGACGGCAGCCTCCTGAAAGAATCACAGCTCATTCCACTAGGGCTGTGGCTTCCACATGGGCCTTCAAGAACGAGGCTTCTGTTGATCAGATATGTAAGGCAGCGACTTGGTCTTCACTGCACACTTTTACTAAATTTTACAAATTTGATACTTTTGCTTCTTCTGAGGCTATTTTTGGGAGAAAGGTTTTGCAAGCTGTGGTGCCTTCCATCTAGGTGACCTGATTTGCTCCCTCCCTTCATCCGTGTCCTAAAGCTTTGGTATTGGTTCCCACAAGTAAGGATGACGCCGTGGACCGGACACACCTATGTTGGAGAAAACAGAATTTATGTTTACCTGATAAATTACTTTCTCCAACGGTGTGTCCGGTCCACGGCCCGCCCTGGTTTTTTAATCAGGTCTGATAATTTATTTTCTTTAACTACAGTCACCACGGTATCATATGATTTCTCCTATGCAAATATTCCTCCTTTACATCGGTCGAATGACTGGGGAAGGCGGAGCCTAGGAGGGATCATGTGACCAGCTTTGCTGGGCTCTTTGCCATTTCCTGTTGGGGAAGAGAATATCCCACAAGTAAGGATGACGCCGTGGACCGGACACACCGTTGGAGAAAGTAATTTATCAGGTAAACATAAATTCTGTTTTTTTTAAACTGGTAGTGTTTTTAATTTTTTGTAACTTAGGGGGTCTTAAGTTAATGCTCTTGATGAGTTAGCTGTTAGGGGGTCAATAGAGTAGGGGGTTAATTGTGATGGGGGTTGGGGTGGTTTAGGGGTTAATATAGTATGGGGGTTTATTTTGATGGGGCTACAGTGGCTAAGGGGTTAATAGGGTAGGGGATAATTGTGATGGGGGTTGTATCATTTTAGGGCTTAATAGACTAGGGAGTAATTGTGATGGGGATGTGCTAGTTTATTTTTTGTAACGTAGGGGTTTTTAATTTAATTTAATGGTCTTGATGGGTTAGCTGTTTAATAGAGTAGGGGGTTAATTGTGATGGGGTTGTGGTGGTTTAGGAGTTAATAGAGTATGGGGTTAATTGTGATAGGGTTGTGGTGGTTTAGGAGTTAATAGACTATGGGGGGGGTTAATTGTGACGAGGCTATAGTGGCTTAGGGGTTAATAGAGTAGGGGATAATTGTGATGGAGTTGTGGTGGTTTAGGGGTTAATAGAGTATGGGGATTAATTGTGATAGAGCTGTGGTGGCTTAGGGGTTAATAGGGTAGGGTGATAATTGTGATGGGGATGGTATCAGTGTAGGGGTTAATAGAGTAGTTGGTTATTGTGATGGGGTTGTCCTGGTTTAGAGGTTAATAAAGTATAAGGTTAATTGCAATTTGGTTGCAGTGGTTTAGGGGTTAATAGTGATGGGGGTTGTGGGTGTTTTGGTGATGTAGAGGTTAATAGAGTAGAAGGTTAATTGCGATGAGGGTTGTGGAGTTAAAGGGACATTCAACACTGCCCACAACATTAATCTATGTTTCAAAACTAAATAAAAGGATAAAGCTGCAAGGTGCCCCCTTTCTCTTACTTACCACCTTCACTGTTGAATCGTCTTTCGCATCTTCCAAATTGTTGTCCTAATATGTCTTCCTAACTCCCCCCACCGTGACGTCTTCGCCTTCTTTCTCAAACTAGCAGCCAATGAGACCCCATTCCCCAGACTGAAATCCAAGCGCGTTCACGGCCGTTAGCGCATGCGCAATATACTAGGAACTCTAAAAGCGGAACCAAAATAATAGAAGTTGTTTCCGTTACGCTGATATTACTTACAGTACTCTATTACGTTATTGGGTTATTATGGTTCAGCTTTTAAGGTTCCTATTGTATCGCGCATGCGCTAACGCCCGTGAACGCGCTGGGATTGAAGTAGGAGAAATGGGACAGAACTGCCGGCTAGTTTGAAGAAGACGAGCTGTACGTCACAGTGGGGGGAGTTAAGCAGCCATATTAGGAGACAAATTTTGACGATATCGATGAGGATTGAACAGTGAAGGCAGTAAGTAAGAGAAAGGGGGAACGTTGAAGCTTGCTCTTTAGACTTAGTTTAGAAACATAGATTAATGTTGTGGGCAGTGTTGAATGTCCCTTTAAATAGTGTAGGTTGGAATACTTTATTTTCATATTTTTTTGTTGTGTTTAGTGCAACATTTTTTAAGCCCAAACCCTTTACGTAAGCTTTGAAATTGCGTAAAAAGTTTGAGCGTCAAGTCTGATTTCGCATTTACTTTTAGCCTGTAATATGAGCATAAGTTAGCGCGGTCTTAATATTGCTATATCGCGGCTGTGCTAAAGTTGCTGCTCCACTTGTAATCTAGGTTAACATTCGATCATTTCTGATATCATCTAGTTTAATAACTTTTGGCGGATAAATTATTAATTATTGAGATAGTTATACAGATTGCTGGATCCCCTAGGTCTCGATCACTTTGAGTAGAGAATTATTTTCTTTTCTTCATTTTATTGGTATCTTTTGTTAAAGGAGCAGCAATGTACTGCTGGGAGCTAGCTGAGTACATTAGGTGAGCTATTGACAAGAGATACATGTGTGCAGCCACCTATCAGCCCCCAGTAGTTCACTGCTGCTCTTGAGTCTACATAAATATGCTTTT